>NC_057743.1:40749085-40793835 GCF_004010195.1 Chiloscyllium plagiosum | reverse complement strand
CCCCCCTCCTTTTTTACCACCCTCCCTAATCTTACTGAAACATCTGTAACCAGGAACCTCCAACAACCATTCCTGTCCCTCTTCTATCCACGTTTCCGTGATGGCCACAACATCGTAGTCCCTGGTACCGATCCATGCCTTAAGTTCACCAACCTTATTTCTGATACTCCTTGCGTTGAAGTATACGCACTTGAGCCCATCTCTGTGTCCGCAAGTATTCCCTGTCAGTGCTACCTTCTTCACAGCCTCCCCACACACTTGGACATCCTGACAAACTGCTAGCCTACTTGCTGGACTACAAGTCCGGATCCCATCCCCCTGCCAAATTAGTTTAAACCCCACCGAAGAGTGCTAGCAAACCTACCCCCCAGAATATTGATGCCCTTCTGGTTCAGGTGCAACCCGTCCTGCTTGTATAGGTCCCACCTTCCCCAGAATGCAGTCCAATTGTCCAAATACCTGAAGCCCTCCCTCCTACACCATCCTTGCAGCCACGTGTTCAACTGCACTCTCTCCCTATTCCTTGCCTCACTGTCACGTGGCACCGGCAACAACCCAGAGATGACGACTCTGTCTGTCCTAGCTTTCAGCTTCCAGCCTATAGAGGCTCTGAGCACACCCTGCTGAAAATCACTGCTGTATGTAGAACATAATTCACTGATGATGCAACCTTCAAAATCCAAACAGACTTGTGGTGTCTTTTTTTCTAGAAAAATCAATGTTCCCAGGAGATGGGATTGACTGGATTGCTCTGCAGAGAACACCATACTGGTGCTCCATACCACCATATCAAAATTCCATCATTAAGGGGGGATTAGACCATAACATGTGGAGCAGAATTAGGCCATTCAGCCTATTGAATCTACTCCACCATTTAATCATGGTGGACAAAATTGTCAACATCATTCTTCTGTTTTCTCTCCATAGCCCTTAATCCCCTTACCAACTGCATGGTGGCTCAGTGGTCAGCGCTGTTGCCAGCCTTGGGTGGAGTTTACACTTTCTCCCCATGTCTGCATGTGTTTTCGCCAGATGCTCCGGTTTCCTCCCACAGTCCAAAGATGTGCAGGTTAGGTGGATTGGCAATGCTAAATTGCCCATAATGTCTAGGGATGTGCATGTTTGGTACATTTTAGTCCAGGTGAATGCAAGGTTATGGGGATGGGATTGGGTCTGGGTGGGATGCTCTTCGGAGGGTCAGTACTGACTTGTTGGGTCAAATGGCCTCTTTCCGCACTATAGGTATTCAAATATTCAATCAAGAACCTATCTATCTCTTCCTTAAAGAGAATTAATGACTTGGCCTGTACAGCCCTCTTCAGCAATGAGTCCCACAGATTAACAACCCTCTAACTGAAGAAATTCCTGCTCATTTCAGTTCTAATGAGTTGCCCCTTCACTGCGAGGCACTGCCCTCAGATCCTAGTCTCACCTACTAGTGGAAACATCTTCTCTACATCCATTTTATCTGTCCCTCTCAGAATTCTATAAGTTTTAATGAGGTCCCCCTCATTCTTCCAAATTTCATCAAGTACAGAGCCAGAGTCCTCAACCACTCCACATATGATAACCCCATAGTTTCCTGTCTTCTGCCTCCCTCCCTTTTTAAATAGGGGTGTTACATTAGTTATTTTCCAGTCATTTGGCACCCTCCCTGACTCCAGTGACTCCTGAAAGATCAAGCCAATGCATCTACAATCTCCTCAGCTATCTCCTTCAGAATCTGTGTAGTCCATCTCGTATGGGTGATTTATCAATCTTCAAACCTTTCAGCTTCCTCAGCACCTTCTCCTTAGTGACAGCCATTGCACTCACTTCTGCCCTCTGACTCTGTTGATGTTCTGGTATGTCCCTGTGTCATCCACTGTGAAAACTGATGTAAAGTACCTATTCAGTTCCTCCGTCATTTCTTCGTTCCCCATTATTACTTCCCCAGTCTGATTCTCCAGTGGTCCAATTTCCACTCTTGCCTCTCTCTTAACTTTCAGCTATCTAAAAAAAACATATGTTATTTTCCTTTGTCTTACTAGCCAGCTTATTCTCATATTTCATCTCCTCCCCCCTTATTGCCTTCCCCCTTATTGCTTTTTTACTTACTCCCTGCTGGCTTTTAAAAGCTTCCCAATCCTCTGGTTTCCCACTGATTTCACCACATTGTATGCTTTTCCTTTTGCTTTTAAAATGACCCTGACTTCCCTTGTCAGCCATGGTTGTCTTGTCCTCTCCTTAGTATGATTCTTCTTCCTTGGGATGAATTTCTGCTGAGCCTCACAAATTATCTTCAGAAACCCCTGCAATTGCTACTCTACCTCTTCCCTGCAAGACCCCTTTCCAATCAACTCTGACCAGCTCCTCCCCCATGTCTTTGTAATTACCTTCACTCAATTCTAATACTATTAGATCTGATTTCAGCTTCTCCCTCTCAAACTGCAGAGTGAATTCTGGTCACTGCCTCCTAGGGGTTCCTTCACCTTAAGCTCCCGAATAAAGGTTGCCTCATTTCACATGACCAAATCTAAAATTGTCTCTTCCCTAGTGGGCTCTACCACAAGCTTCTCGAAAAAAATCTTGCAGACATTCACAAACTCCTTTTCTTGAGATCTATTACCAACCTGATATTTCCAGTCCACTTGCTTATTGAAGCCCCCCCCCCCATGATTATTTCTTATGTGTCTTTTTATCTCCTGATTTATTTTCTTCCCCACATCCTATCAACTACTAGGAGGCCTGTACACTACTCCCATAAAGGGCCTGTTTTCCTTTGTGGTTTCTTAGCTCTACCCTTACAGCTTCTACCCTTTCCAACTCTATACCACTTCTGGCTTTCGATTTAATTTCATTTCTTATTAACAAGGCAACCCTGCCCCCTCTGCCTTATGCCTGTGTTTTTGATAGGATGTGTATCCTTGGATATTTAGTCCAGCTCTTGCACTCACATCTCTGTGATACCCACACACACCGTACATGCTAATTTCAATCTGCACTACCAACTCACTTATCTTGTTGTGTATACTGCATGTATTTTGGTATGACACTCAGTTGACTACACCGCACCTCCCCCCTCCTCTTCTCATTGTCGTACCCTTATCTGCTGTGCCTGAAGTTAGGTCCTGACCAATTCCACACTCTCAGCCCTATCTGCCTCAGGTGACTGACTGTGTGGAGTTTGCACATTCTCCCCGTGTCTGCGTGGGTTTCCTCCGGGTGCTCCGGTTTCCTCCCACAGTCCAAAGACGTGCAGGTCAGGTGAATTGGCCATGCTAAATTGCCCATAGTGTTAGCTTAGGGGTATGGGTGGGTTGCGCTTCGGCGGGTCGGTGTGGACTTGTTGGGCCAAAGGGCCTGTTTCCACACTGTAAGTAATCTAATCTAATCATTTGTTCAGGAAACTATAATAGCTTCTGCTGAGCCCTGTAAATTTTTCCATGATTTTCCATGCAACAGAACTTACCCACCCCCCAATGAATTAGTTTGAAGCCCTATCCACAGCTCTAGTTATGCAATTTACCAGGATTCTGGTCCCAGCATGATTCAAATTGAGCCTGTCCCATCAGAACAGATTTCTTCTTCCCCAGCATCTGTGCCAAAGTCCTATGAATTCGAACCAGCTTCTCCTACACCAGTCTCTGAGAATATTGCAAATATATGATGCTAGTTTAATAATGGTAACTGCTCATGGAAAACATCATTTTTTTCTGCCAACATATTTAAGAAATCAGCAATAGAATTTCCTTCTCTTAAAAGGATGTAATGAAAGTTGTCGCTCCAGCAAACAGACCTCAGACTACAATGATTTAATGGGAAAATCTATGTGCCTGACATAATATAATACACTGTGAAAGTTTCTTGTAAAAGGCATTGGCGATTATCATCACTATCACTTCCTTAGAACTAATGAAAGCTCAAGATGATAGGCCATTCTGCCCTTTCATTTGCATTCCTAAAGCAGGCAAACTCTCCTATTTATTTTGTGCATTGTATTTTGAAATATTCAATATTTCCAGATTGAGATATCATTGAGCAATATTTTCAGTTATATTTTAATATTTAATGCTCTATTTCAACAACAATTTCTATTTATAAAGTGTATTTAATGTGACACCCAAGGAGCTGCGTAGGAATGATACAAAAAAAACCGTTTTATATTGCGCCACATGAGGACACATTGGGACAGATCATCAAAAGTCTGTTCAAAGAGGCATCTTAACAGAGAAAAGAGAGGAAGAGTGTCTGAAAGATTTGGAGAAGGAATTCAAGAGGTTAAGTCCTTGGCAGCTGAGAGCACAGCCGCCAATCGTCGCGTGATTAAAATCGGGAATGCTGTCGATATCGGAAGGAGCACTGAGACCCCTAAGACAGTAGAGCTGGACGAGACGACAGGGAGACAGATTGTGAAATTAAGGATAAGAATTTCAACATCAAGGCATTACTGAACCAGTAACCAATGTAGGTCAGTGAGCTCAAAGATGATGGGTAAACAGGCATTGTTGCTATTTCGGATATTCACAGAAGAATTATGATGTCCTCAGGTGCACAGAAGGTAGACAGGGAATGTCAGTCCTTAGTGTGTTGGGTCTTATTTCTTTCAACTGTAAAGATGTACATCTTTTGTTCAGGTTGTACTTGGAGCTAACCTGAATATACAAACCCACCTTCAACTTTCCAAACGGGACACATTTCTAATGAAACTTTGATAAGATTATAATGCGTTCAACAAATATCAACTTGTCAAACAATTCATATACAACATGATCCTGGTTCTATTACATCCCCAATAACATCAAAATATTTTTGCACTCATATGGTTTTTCTCATATAGAAAAACAGCCAAAGGCGTTTCAGAGGTGAAATCAAAGATCACTGATGAAGACTCAAATGATTTACATCGAAATAAAACTCAGGAGATTTGAAAAATAGTTTGCAACTCACTGCCCACCTGAATTGAGATAACCAAAGTTTGGTTAAACAAAACTGATTTAAGACAGACCTTAAAATAACAGGAGGTGAGATGTGAAATCAAAATATAACGTGCTGGAGAAATCTGTGGTCTGGCAGTATCTGTGGACAAAGTTAAAAATCACACAACACCAGGTTAGTATCCAACAGGTTTATTTGGAAGCACTAGCTGTTGGACACTAACCTGGTGTTGTACGAATTTTAACTTTGTCCACCCAACACCGGCACCTCTACATCATAGTATATGTGGAGACAGAGAGAGCTCGTCTTAAGGTTTCCCTTCCACATTCCTCTTCAGAAGTTGCGATACCATCAGACCTGCCGAGTGTCGCCAGCTCCCGTCTGTATTTGTTTCAGATTTCCTGCATCTGCAATATTTTGCACATTTCCTGCTTTTTTATCAATTTGTTCAATGGTAGAAACTTTCCTCTTTCACTTGCAGTTTTGAGGTTTGCCCCTGCCCACTGTGCCTGCTCTTCCCTGTTCCGTTACTGATAAGATGAGCAATATGTCGAGGGGCATGAGTACATGAGATGGTTTCCCATCACCTTCCTCAAGTGCTCTTCCCAAAAGCTCCTCTGCCTGGAAGCTGTTTGCTGGGGTTTCGTTTGCTCTTCCACCTTCACCATTGAAAATTCGCTGCATCTATTAATGGCTATGTCTTGTAACCCTGAGTGTGACCCTTACCTCGGCCTGGGGCAAATCACACACCGAGCTCTCAAATGATGTTGCTGCTCTTCCCTTTAACCTGGAGTAATGATCAATTAGAAGGGCTGACAGCGGACGGTGTGTTCACCACTTCCCTTAAAAAGCTCGAAAATGCACAAATAACTTCACCAGACAGAAAGACAAACATGAATTAATGTTTGTTCCATTAAACCAGAAGGCGCAGTGAGTTGCAGTTAGCAATGTCTGAACTATTAAAGATGATTAATATGACAATCTCTCAGAGAGGGCTGTGAAACCACAGTGCATTGCCGCCGGCCAATGCTCTGTTCTCGGCTGAAACAAAATTACAAGACTGTCTAAAACCTAAACCTAGCACATAAAATATTGAAAGGGGTGGGGTGGAATTCTGGCCGGCAGGTTGGTATGTATTATCCTTGCTCTTCCTCATCTAAAGTCTTTTACAAGAATCTTATCAAAATTTTGCAGAGAAATAAGGAAGGAATCGAAACAGAAGCACAGGATATTTAGTAAATGGGAACCAGGTCGGCATAATGTAATAGAATCCCGCAGAAAGGAGGTTCCTCCGTGAAACCAGACTCTCCCAAACGCTCTGTTACAAGTTAAAGCCACGCAGAATAATGATCGCAAAGTGAACGCGCGTCTATATCTAGAGTATAACGTGATACGGATGAATAGGTAAAGACATATATTTAATGATGCATGTGTAAGGTGCAATTCGAATTTACCTGAGAACAGACCCCTCTGTCCGACTGCAGCAGAAGGAAAAGCGAGCAGTTTGAACACTGTCTGCCTTCCCTTTCTAACTGAGAGAAGCTGCAAGATCCGCGCGGGGAACAAAAAGTTACCAGCTCTCCAGAAAACCACTCGAAAGAGACGGAATCCGATTGTCAAGAAGTATCATTCCTTACCGTATAAACTTCTGGTGCTGCGCGCACAGTAACAGCAGAGCTGTGAATTTTAACGTGATCAATTCCATTTTATTTCCCTAAACTTAGGGACTGCAGGGATGTCGCTTCATTTAAGGGGAGACCTGTCCGTGCTGCAGGGCTGTCAGTACAGAGCTGAGAGCTTGGCTCCTAGCCATGTTGGAGCTGGTTGATGTGGAAGCCTGAGGTTCTCTTCTGGGCTCTACAGATCGCGGAATGTAACGGTGTTATCACCAAAGGCAATTAGAAGCTAGTCTCTTTTCCTCTTGAATACCCAACAATCTCTGCCCACATCCACAATCTGCGACCAGTTAAAGAGATAGCGCCAACTCCATCTCTCTCGGTGCAACACTTAAAGGGGCATTTCCCCATATTGGAAAAACAGCGATTCCCATGTAAACACTGTACAACTGAAAAAGTATGGTACCATGGAAGCAAGTATTTATTACAATATTACTGGATGTCTTGGTAAGTTATTAACAATTTGATGAGTTTTATGCTTTATTATATTGTCTATACTTGTACCAATTTAGTCAATATTCATGTTGCAGTACCTACATTTCAGCATGAAAGAAAGAAATAAAATAAGGAGTTTAATGTACCCGCAAATTACTGCAGATGCTGCAATCTGGACTGAAAATGAAAAATACTGGAGATCACAGCGGCTCAGGCAGCATTCACGGAGTGATAGCAAGCTAAAGTTTCGAGTCCAGATGGCTCTTCATCAGACCTAGTGGTGTGCAGGGGACAGCATTTATGCTATAGTTTGGGGTGAGGGTGTGGGGGTGGAGTGCTGGGGGAGAAAGAGTGCTAATAGTGCATCGGGTGTTTAATATCCTCATTTGGTCAGCTCTTAATGATGGGGTACTGAGTGAACATATGAACAAAGATGGACTGGTAAGGACCTCTGGTCCATTAGTCACTAACTATAACTGCCTACGCGCAATGTGCAGTCTGTCCAGGCTACCTGGAAGCCAGTAACCATCCGCCAAATGCTAAAAATAAATTTAAACCGCAAGAGGAGAAAAATGGTAAATATTCCTCCAGGACCCTGGGGTAATTCAACTCCAGAAGGCCTCTCTGACTGAGTAACATCAGTATCAACTTTCTTTTATTCTTTTATAGGAGGCCGGCATTACTGACTGGACCAGATTTCAATGCACACCCCCTACTTCCCCAGTGAAAGTTGTGATGAGCTGCCTTCTTAAACTGCTGCGTTCCATGTCGTGTAGGCAGACCCAGAGAGCTATTCGGGAGGGACTTCCGGGATTTTGATGCAGCAACAGGGAGGGAATGGATGTGTAGATCCACATATTCATAAAATGGAGTTCCAAGTAAGATTGGTGTGCAACGTGAAGGGGATCTTGCGAATATTTTTAATCAAACTTTTCAGATATGTTAAAGCACATCCGAAGCAGGTGGGATTTGCATCCAGACCTTCTTCTGTAGAGGTAAGGATACCAACATCATGCCACAAGAATCCTGGAAGGGAACTTGCGCATTGACAGTGGAAATGAGTTCAGCTCTCACTTGAAGAAATTCAGTCAATTAGTACATAATAGTCAAACAGACAACTCGTAATCGTATTAGCTTTAACATGCAAATGTTATATTATGGCAGTGAGCTCTTACTGTGTGTGTGCAGAGAGTTTTGAGAAACAAGGGTTGTTCTTCTTAAGGCACAGGGAGAGGTGGGATAAAGCACATAGAAAGAAACTCCTTTTACTAGCAGGTGGATCATTAATCCAACAGCATGGATTTTAAGATGATTGACAAAAGAACCAGAGAGATGAGGAGAATTATTTTATGTATTAAGCTGATCAATTTTGGAATTTGCTGCCTAAAAAGTGACAAAATATTTAATAGTGCTTCTCAAAAAAGGAGTTGGGTGAGAATTTGAAAAGGAGAATTTTGCAGTTCAATGTGAAAGAGGAGTCCCATTCCTTGGAGTGCTGGCTCTGCACAGGCGTGCTGTATAATTCTGTGATTCTTGTCATTGCTGACCCTGAGAATTGATTGGGAATTCAGGCCAGGATCCTGCTCTTGATCTCTGCTGGAAGTGCAGGTGTGAATTGAATGAGGATAGGTTCAGGTCCTGGCAATATTGATCTTTCAGAAAACTTGGCAATGATACAGTGAGACAAATGGACTCCTTCTGTTCTGGAAAGTTTATGAGTGTCAAATATTTGTTTGCTTATCTACTTCAACAGAAATTGCTGTGGATGAAAGCTGCCCTCAGAATAAAACTACAGGTTTGGTTGCTACATTTTCTTTCTGACAAAGACATCAGGCTCCATGAAGTAGTATAACTAATTTATACCTATCCTCAGCCTCCTTTCTCAAACACTTCAGACTGAATGGTTGAACTAATCCAAAGAAATATATTCTGAGCAAATTTCTAAAGGAGGATTTATTAACCCCTTGCAGACTAATTTCAACTTTGAAATGGAAGATCTGTTTTGTATCTTTTTGAATTAATTTATTACTTCATCTGAACATAAATGTAAAGAGGTAGTTTAGTTGCAGCCTAAGTGAAAACCAAAAGAACTGTGGATGCTGTAAATAGAAACAAAAAACGGAAGTTACTAGAAAAACTCAGCAGGCCTGGCAGCATCTGTGAAGAAACATCAGAGTTAATGCTTTGGGTCTGGTGATCCTTCCTCAGAACTGATGGTAGCTAAGAAAATTTAGGGTGTAGGTTTGCTCGCTGAGCTGTAGGTTTGATATCCAGACGTTTCATTACCCGGGACAGGCTAAGCAAAGACATGCCAGAGAATTCCTAGAGGCCTGGCACTCCAACGACAACGCCATAAACAAACACATAGATCTAGATGACATCTATCAACCCCTCAGAAAACAAACAGGAAATGACATCACCACAAACCCCAGGAACCCCATCCAGAAGAAAGATATAAATAGAAAGCAGGAGACAACAGCTTCCCTTCACTTGGAGGTCGCCAATGATGATGTTACCTAGCCAGGTAATGAAATGTCTTGATATCATACCTACAGTTCAGCGAGCAAACATACACCCTAAACCTCAACCTGAGCTACAAACCTTCACAAACCTTGCAGCTAAGAAAATGTTGATCTATATGCATTTATATCATCTGCATATAAACTGACATTTTCTTAACCACCATCAGTTCTAAGGCAAGGTCACTGGGCCTGAAACGTTAATTCTGGTTTCTCTTCACAGATGCTGCCAAGCGTGCAGATTTTTCCAGCAACTTCCATTTTTGTTTCTAGTTTAGTTGCAGAACTTATCATAGACAATGGACCTGAAATGTTACGTCTGTTTCTCTCTCCACAAATGCTGCCAGACTTGTTGAGTATTGTACTTCCAGTGTTTCTGTTTTCAATGCACCTATCCTGACAGATAATAAAGATACACATTTCAATTTATAATGAATTTGATCTATTTGTGGAGCTGGTTGCTGGCCAAACCTGGCCAAAGGACAGCAGGTGCATGAGTAAGTTATCATCTGCAAGTTGCCCTCTGAGTCACACAGCACAGGTCAAACTTCTGCTACTCCTTATATAATAGTACAGTGGGTGTATCAACACCATATGGAGTGCAGTAGTTCATGAAAGCAACTCATTATGTTCTTAAGGGAAATTAAGGATGATCAATAAATGTCATCCACAACTGAGACTGGAACCACAAGGCCAGACGGATCAGAAGCCTTCCAGTCTCTCACAAGCCCGACGACCCAGACCTCGCAGAAACCCAGAACTGAGGCCTGACCAGCCCAGGAACAAGATTAAAGTGGTGCTGGAAAAACACAGCAGGTCAGGCAGCGTCCGAGGAGCAGGAAAATTGACTTTTCAGGCAAGAGCTCTTCATCAGGAATCAGGCTTTTACCCAAAACGCGATTTTCCTGCTCCTCAGATGCTGCCTGATCTGCTGTGCTTTTCCAGCACCACTTTAATCTTGACTCTAATCTCCAGTATCTGCAGTACCCACTTCTGCCCAGCCCAGGAACAAGACCTGACCCCACAGTGACCCAAAATCAAGAAAGCCTGACTGAATCAACCACAAGATCCACGGAAAGCAACCAAAGTAATCTAAGAGCCTTCCCACCCCGGTTATACATGGATGAACAGATTCAACAACAGCTTCTTCCCCGCTGTTGTCAGAGTTTTGAATGGACCTCTCAAATATTAGTTTTGATCTCTCTATTTTTACCTTCTCCGTGGCTGTAACACTGTATTCTGCACTCCACTCTGCTACCCTGATGCAGTTTTTATGGTATAATCTGGCTAAGTAGCACACAAAACAGGACTCTTCACTGTATCTTGGTACATGTGACAATAAGTCAACTCAAACCCATGAATGAATTAGAAAAAGAACAGATGTTGAAAAATTGAAGACATGGCCTTTTATTCCAAGACTTCTATAAAACAAAGTAGAATTTAGATTGGAATTAGATCTATATCTGAGTAGCCAGCAAGGAATGTAACAACTCATAAATCATTGAATACCTTTAGGACATCTGGTAATGGTCACTTTTACAAAATTAAAAGACAAGTTAAGAGGGTGATAAGTGTCATTTGGAAGAGCAGTTATGCAAAAAATGGGAAAGAAATAAATAATTTTATATCATTGTCTGTGGATTTCTCTCTGTTATCCAGCAATTCCTGTGAAAAGATGTACGTGGACACTGAATAATTATGGAAATAGACTTTAACAAGTACATATTGCCTAGCCAGGATGACATATAGCATATGATGTATGTTTTTTCAGATGGTATTTCAAAAGTAAGGAGGTCACGCTTTAGTTATAAAGTCCATCACTAAGGCTCAAATGGAATACCACATTCAGTTTAGGCGTCAGGAATCATCTAACAAATTCACTAACAAAACCAAGCTTTAAAGGGATGATATATCAGAAAGATTGCATAAACATGACTTGCATGCACTCAGTTTAGATGTTTTTGCAATAAGATCTAATCAACATGCAGTATTTAATTTGACAGGAAGGTGATGGCTGCGAGATGGAAAAGTTCTCTCTTCTAGTGAAGGAAATTTGACAAGGTGTATGACCTGGGATAAGGTGGGGGGAGGGGAGATGATGAAATTGGTTTCCTCATCTCCTCCCACCACCTTATCCCAGATCCAAACCCCCAACTCAGCACCACCCTCTTAAATTGTCTGACCTGTCCATCTTCCTTCCCACCTATCTGCTCCACCCTCTACTCTGACCCATCATCACCACCCCTCATCTACCTATCGCATTCCCAGTTACCTTCTGCCCAGCCCCACCCCACTCCCATTTATCTCTTAGCCCCCATTGGGGACCCCACCACCACTACCACCCACATTCCTGATGAAGAGCTTATGCTTGAAACATTGACTCTCCCGCTCCTCGGATACTGCCTGATTGGTTGTGCTTTTCCAGTGCTGCACTTTTTGACTCTGATCTCCAGCATCTGCAGTCCTCAATTTCTCCAAGGTCTATGACCTCAAAGTTAAAGGTAGAAAATGGATGGTACAAAAAACGGAAGCAAAGGCTATCTCCCCAAAAACAGAAGTTTCAACATTAAAAGGGTTAGACTTTTGTTAGTCTAACTAAATAGATTTGATATACAGATTTGATTGAATACAATGAGATAGGCTGAATGGCATAATACTGTTCTTATGTTCCTAACAAATGGAAGTTTCTCTTTTGAAAACAGATTCACAAGTGTTCGAGCAAAACTCCTACAAAATCAACTCTGATGGATTAACAGTGTGTCTGGATGACTAAAACTGCTGCCCCTCCAGTTTCTATTCTCTCAACTCTCAAATGACTATTGTTCCAGAGGAGGACAAAGAGAACACTTCATAGAGACTGTGAAGCTCTCCTTGAGGCATACAAAGTTAAAAATCACACACCAGATTATAGTCCAACAGGTTTATTTGGAAGCACTAGCTTTCAGAGTGCTGCTCCTTCATCAAGTGGTTGTCCACCAGATGGAGCAGCAGCGGTCCGAAAGTTACTGCTTCCAAATAAACCTGTTGGAGGGTGCTGTGTGATTTTTAACTTTGTACACCCCAGTCCAAGGCTGGCACCTCCAAATCCTTGAGGCATGCCAGCATTGACACTAATGACTAGAAGGGATTAAAATGTTACCAATTGTTTAAATGGCTACAACTTCTCCAAAGCTGCATTACACTTTGAGTCCAAATGCCTTAAAGGTGAAGCAGAGCAACAGCGAAAAGTAAAGAAAGGGACGCAGGTTCTGCCCCAGATCCCACTAACTCAAGGGGCACCTTTCTCTAAATACTCAAAGATATGCAGGTTGAGAAGGGAGAAAATTGTGAACTCGGGTTCATACTATTCCCAAATTGAGGGACAGCAGATGGCAGATCTATCACATCCAACTCAACAAGTAAGGCAATATAACACGTCCAACAACGTAGCTTGGCGTACTGAAGACAATAGCAACAACTTGCTGCATGTTGCCTTGAACGTTGAGAAAATTCTAACATCTTTCACAAAGATATGAGCAAACAGGAAGAATTGGAATGAGTGACTAAGACTTTGATCAGAGATGGTTTTATACAGAGTTTTAAAATAGACAAGAGGATTTGAGATCTTGAAGCCCAAAAATGTGAAAACATTGCTGCCAAGGAGGCTTAAGTTAGAGGATAAGAGAGTGCAGGAAATTCAGAAAGTGTTAAATATGAGATAACTCTTGGCACTTGTGAGGATGTGCCACAAAAGGGCAGTGTTAGAAAGGTGGGGTGGGAAGATGAAATTGGAGGGAAGTTTTTTAAAGAAGAGATTAGTTAACCTTTTCAGATCATGCACAGGTGCAAATTTTAATCGACTTGTATAAAGATGGCATTAACCAGTTTCTGAAGGGCTCCATTTTCTGATGACAATTATAATCACAAAAGCCGCATTAGTTTAGGTAGTTTATTTACAGCCCATGTGGATAACAAATTGATGGAGGAAGATGACAAACCCAGATTCCAAGAACAACACTATTGAGGTTTTCTCCAGGGAAGGGATTTATTTCAGTCTTTTTATGAACTGCATAATAGTATCCATTGTTCAATTGGAAAATAGCAAAAATGCATTTAAATTTTAGGCAGTTAGCTAGTTTCAAAGTATTCATACTGCCTACCTATCAGTAATGTTATCGATATCAAAATAATAAATGTGCTTCACTATCTTTATGGATGTCAGCACTACTGGGTTACAGTACCCTTCTATCCTGAAGCAAAATGCAATATCTTGCTAACAGCATTTAAATTTATAGGTAAATGAATTTGATTGTAACAAATTTGTATTTCTTTTGAATTCTTACTAAAAATAATATTTGTCTTAGCCAGTTAGATTATAATTCTTGGCTGCATATTCATTAGATAGTTCAAAAAGCTCATTAAAAATTAACATACGGAATTTTAACTCCTGGTGTATATCCGCACTGATTGGAAGAAAAATCATAGAAGTTGCAGGCGATTTTGTGGTCACCTGATCTCCTCCTTCAGATCTGCTGGCAGCATTCAGATTTTGCAGCATGTGCTATAACAAGAGACAAACCTCTAGCTTGAGCATGCTCAGCATTTAAGAGTTGAGATTGACACCATTCTATTTTGAGAAATACAATGAAAATCACATTTAGAAGGGGTAGGATTCAGGGATACCCTATGGAAATGTGACTTTCAAAACATACATACTCTGCCTCTTTCTATGCAGATAGAATCCTGAACCCATTCTAGACCCCACTGACATTGCAAATCCAATCTCACCATTTCTGGTTAAAGTCTGTAGTAAAAGTGCCATAGCCTTACTGGACCATAGAGCTACTTACTCATTAGAGAGAGACAACTGGTGGTGGTTTAACCTGAGGGGTACCAGACTTGAATGAATGAATGATTTATTTATTGTCACACATAGATTGAAGATACAGTAAAAACTGTTTTGTCACCACAATCCGGCATCATTGGAATGAGGTTGAGAAGCAGAGTCCTTCAGGAACCTCTGCAGGAATTACACTGCATTGCAGACCAGCTACCCAGCCAGCATCCGAGGACAGGCAAAATCCGAGGACAGGCAAAATCGACGTTTCGGGCAAAAGCCCTTCATCAGGATTGGATTCCTGATGAAGGACTTTTGCCCGAAATGTCGATTTTGCCTGTCCTCGGATTTTGCCTGTCCTCGGATGCTGCCTGAATTGCTGTGCTCTTCCAGCACCACTGATCCAGAATCTGGTTTCCAGCATCTGCAGTCATTGTTTTTACCTCAGCCACCCAGCTAACAGAGCTAAGGTATAAAAGCCAAATCTTAATCCTAACAAGCAATTTAGCAAAATCTTAGAAATGTAATTTGTTGAGTTGAACCCATTGAAGAATGCAATAATGTAATTCTGTTATATTTTCCTAAGCTGATATCAACTAATGGTGTTGCCATTCTGAAAGTTAGGTTTACTCATATGTTTAATACTTGAATTTTATTGATAAATATGAGATATCATAGAATATAGAACATTACAGCACAGTACTGGCCCTTCAGACCTCAATGTTGTGCCGATCTCTGAAAGCGATCTGAAGCTCTTCTATCCCACACCATTCCATTATCACTCATATATTTATTCAACAATCATTTAAATGCCCTGAAAGTTGGCGAGTCTACTACTGTTGCAGGCAGGGCAATCCATGCCCCTACTACTCTCTGAGTAAAGAACCTACCTCTGACATCTGTCCTATATCTATCACCCCTCAGCATCACCATCCAAGGAAAAAGGCTCTCCCTGTCCACCCTATCCAATCCTCTGATCATCTCGTATGTCTCTATTAAGTCACCTCTTAACCTTCTTCTCTCTAATGAAAACAGCCTCAAGTCCCTCAGCCTTTCCTCATAAAATCTTCCCTCCATACCAGGCAACATCATAGTAAATCTCCTCTGCACCCTTTCCAAAGCTTCCACTCCCTTCCTATAACACGGCAACCAGAACTGTGTGTATCAGCCACATTTTCTAACCAGTGCCATTGCAGTTCTGAATTCAGTTTTACTACTAGTTGTAACATAGTATAGATAGTTGAATGAAACAAATATTAGGAGTATATTCTATTTGATCATGTCGAACTTTCACATGGCGGGGTGTGAGCTGAAAGTGGAATGATATTTTAGCCAATGTTGTAGCACATTACCACTGACAGATGACCAAGCTGTGACTGGGCCTTTACAGGGTGAATCAAGAGCCAGATTAGGCAACATTACCAGAACTCAAACATAATTCAATTTCTGCATACAACCAGTAACAAAGCAACAAAAAGTTATTGCACAAGGAATGGGATAGCTGAAACTTCCAAAAAGCTGCTGAGGCTGAGGTTGAATTGAAATATTTGAAACTGAGGTTGACAAATTTTTGTTGGGGAGGGTATTAACAATTATGGAATTGAGGCTGGTAACTGGGATTAAAATACAGACCAATCATAATTTAATTGAATGATGGAACAGGTTCAAGTGGCTGAATGGCCTTCCTCTTATTTTAGGTTGCTATGTATGGTATTTTCAAACATTTGTGATTACCTCCTGCCTTTGAGATGATATTTTTGGCACAGGTGGAATTGTGACAGCTTTTACATTTATAGACTTTGAAGATAGATTTCCCTTGCCTATCTGGGTTAGAAAGTGCCCTTGCTACCGATGTCAATGACTCTAGATAAAGATGTGTAATCTCTTAGAGTCATAGATTCTCCACTTTTATCATAAGGCTGCTGTTCTATCAGTGCCTGTAGTCCAAATTCACTGATTTACATTCTTTCCTCATGATATTCCCCTCCCTGCAATGATTTTGTTATAATATTCACACAGTTCCTAAGATTTTGAATAAATCTGTTTTTCTATTATCTTTCAGGACTGGAATGTGCTCTTATGCAACAATAGCTTACATAGTTTGTTGTTATAATGCGTACCTCTGTTAATCACTAAATGGCTGCGAGACATTGCTAATGATCTCTGCTCAAGTGATGTATGCAGATGTGACTACAATGGCAACGTTGTCTTGCACAGAATTGTTTCAAATATAAGAGGTTTTCCACAGATGTGGAAATGAGGCTCTAGAGCTGTAAAATCTACCTTTTTTACATTGTGGGTCTGAATATCAACACATTATAATACAATCATCAGATTTCAATAACAGCCAAAGAAACTCAATATAGCCTGTGCTGTAGCCCTATCTCTGTCCTGTACTGATAGGTAACAATCTCATATAAGGTCAAGATTAGAGTGGTGCTGGAAAAGCACAGCAGGTCAGGCAGCATACAAGGAGCAGGAAAATTGACGTTTCAGAAAAAACCCTTAATCAGGAATGATGAAGGGCTTTTGCCTGAAACATCGATTTTCCTGCTCGTCGGATGCTGCCTGACCTACAGTGCTTTTCCAGCACCACTCTAATCTTGATTCTGATCTCCAGTATCTGTAGTCCTCACTTTTGAACAGTCTCATACAGCTTGTACTCTGGAAGTAAAATCAGTACAGCTATTATATTCCTGCACATAGAGTCATAGAGTCATAGAGCACATCTTTCTGACTTAGATGATCTAAAGAAAAAAAATGAGATCAAGCACCCTTTTACCAGGCGCACAGTCCTGCCAACACTGGTAAAATTGCTTGAGGCAAATGTGGCATAAGCCTACAAATCAGGAATTGTGGAAGTGACATAATTGCAGTGAGATTCCAGAATCCTTATTCTTTGTACATCGGAATCCAAAAGTGGTAGAATGAGGCCACAGCATCTTTAATCTCAGGGCCTTATTAGGAAGCTGCCAGTAACTACTTCACCTGGTCAGCAAGTAGCTAGTGGAATGTGAAAACTGGGCAGCTAAGGGTCCATTTGATGCTCTGGTAAGTATACCAGCTGGGATGGATGGAGTAAGCCTGAATCTCATGACTCCATAGACGAAAGTAAAGGGAAACTTACCAAAAGAACCTCCTATATTAGCGAGTTTTGAGATTTGTAGCTCAGGCTGAGGTTCTGGATGTAAGTTTGAGCTGGCAGGTTTATTTTCAGATATTTTGTCACCATACTAGGTTACATCATCAGTGAGCCTCCGATGAAGCACTGGTGGTATGACCTACATTTTATTTATGTGCTTAGGTTTGTTTGGGTTGGTGATGTCATTTCCTGCAGTGATGTCTTTCCTGTTCTTTTTCTCAGCGGGTGGTAAATGAGATCCAACTCAATGTGTTTGTTGATAGAGTTCCAATTGGAATGCCATGCTTTTAGGATACTCACGCATGTCTCTGTTTGGCTTGTCCTAAGATGGATGTGTTGTCCCAGTCGAAGTGGTGTCCTTCCTCATCTGCATGTATGGATACTAGTGAGAGAGGGTCATGTCATTTTGTGGGTAGTTGATGTTCATGTATCCTGGTGGTTAGTTTTCTGCCTGTTTGTCCAATGTGGTGATTTGTTACAGTTCTTGCATGGTATTTTGTAAATGACATTAGTTTTGCTTGTTGCCTGTATAGGGTCTTTCAAGTTCAGTAGCTGCTGTTTTAGTGTGTTAGTGAGTTTGTGGGCTACCATGATGCCAAGGTAGCATCTTCAGTGGGCCTCCGGACGTAGTTGATGATTCCTGCTTTCTATTTGTATGTTTGGATTTCTTTGGGTTGGTGATGTCATTTCTTGTGGTGATGTCGTTTCCTGTGATGATGTCATTTCCTGATAGATAGGTGGTAGATGAGTCTAACTTGATGTGCTTGTTGATAGGGTTCCAGTTGGAATGCCATACTTCTAGGAATTCTCGTGTGTGTCTCTGTTTGGCTTGTTGGTAGGTTTGTGGGCTATAATGATGCCACGAGGTCTGAGTAGTCTGGCAGTCATTTCCAAGATGTTTGTGATGTAGGGGAGAGTGGCTAGGGTTTCTGGACGCATTTTGCTGCTTGTTTAGGTTCATTGCTGAGAAATCGGTGGACTGTGTTCATTGGGTACTCATTCTTTTTGAATACACTGTATCGGTGATTTTCCTCTGCTCTTTGTAGTTCCAAACTGAGACACGCGTGAGAATTCCTAGAAGCATGGCACTCCAACCGAAACTCTATCAACAAATACATTGACTTGGATTCCATTTACCACCCCGAGAAAAAGAACAGAAAATGACATCACAGCAGGAAATGACATTACCAACCCAAAGAAACCTAAACACATAAATAAAAAGAGGGCCATAACACCAGTGCTTCACCAGAGGCTCACTGATGATGTTACACCTAGTATGGTGAAGAAACATCTGAAAACGAACTTGCCAGCTCAGCGAGCAAACTTACATCCAGAACCTCTTATATTTCAGATGCTTTACTCAGTTGACTTTATCTGGTGAAAACGTTGCTGCAGCCTTTCCATCACACTGGAGTTAAAATGCCAATCACACCCAGTGACTTAATTGCATGATGATTTGAATGCTTAAAAAGGATCTCACCAGTATCGTTTGAGTCCTTTTGCTATTATCCATATTGGAGGATAGAGTAGATTGTGTTTGCAGTTAATTGGACCGGGTGAGAAATCAGCAGGTAAATCACTCGATCAATTAAAGGGAATGGTAGTGTAGCGGTGATGATACAAGACTGGTAATCCAGAGGCTCATCTATTATTCAGCTCAAATTCCATCATGTTAGAAATTGACAAAATATGGAATTTAAAACTAGTTTCAATAACTGTGAGCATGAAATTCTCACTGCTTGCTGTAAAAATGCATTTAGCTTTTCAATGTCCTTAAGGAAGAAAATCTGCCGTCCGTACCTGGCCTCCAGAACCACAGCAATGTGGTTGATTCTTAATCGGCCTTTGAATTGGACTATCAATTAAGTTTAAGGGCAATTAGGAATGGGCAATAAATACTGTATGTGCCAGAGGAATCCCATGCAAGAGTAAATGCAACCTACCTTTCCAGTAAGAAAGGTTAAAACTTAGTTCATCATTCATGTCTGAGCTCTCTATGCATTCACTGCTATATTCCATAAGACACAAACAGGAAATGAAAATGTCAGTTTTGGAGATAGAGTCATTGAGGTAAAAACAAGGACTGTAGATGCTGGAAACCAGAGTCTAGATTAGAGTGGTACTGGAAACGCACAGCAGGTCAGGCAGCGTCTGAAGAGCAGGAAAATCGACGTTTTGGGCAGAAGCCCTTCATCAGGAATAGAGGCAGGGAGCCTGCAGAGTGGATGACCTGAGGGTTGCAGTGAGAGAGAGACTCACTGAGATTCTTGTAGAGAGAGAAGGAAAACTTCTTAGAGATGTACAGGACAGAAACAGACCTTTCAGTCCAACTCGTCCATGCCGACCAGCTATCCTAACCACATCTAGTCCCACCTGCCAGCACCCGGCCCATATGCTCCAAACCCTTCCTATTCATACACCCATCCAGATGTCTTTTAAATGTTGCAATTGTATTAGCCTCCAACAGATCCTCTGGCAGTTCATTCCATACACTTACTGGTGATGTGAGATGAAACAAATCTCTAGGTGTATTATAAGTTTTATTTGTAAACTTTGTGTCAAGGATAGAGTTGAGAAGCAGGAGATATTCTCCTTAGAAAAGACAAAATTGAGGGAAGATTTGTACAGATATCCAAAATCATAGGGAATTTGAACAGAGTAGATAAGGAGGTTTGTTTCCCATTGGCAAGAAATTTGAGAACCAAGATGCTGACTTAAGCAGACTAGCAAAAGAGCCAAAGATGATCTGAGGAAAGTCTCTTTTTTATAAGCACAGCATGTGGTTAAGTGCTGGAATTCACTGCCTGAGTGGGTGGTGGAGGCAATTCAATCAGACTTTCCAAAGAGAATTACTTAATTATCTGTCAGTATATAGGGAAATGGTGAGGAATTGGGACAAGCTGAGTTGTTCTTCTGTTTCCATTCTATGAATTAATGTGTATGTTTGAGGAACAGGCTTATGTATCACAAAACAGTAAAAGACAGCCACTAACATTGAGCCAGCCTCTTGCCAAATTGTAGCAAGACTAAACCAGAATCTTAACAGTTGAATGTCGACGCTCAGTCAAGCACTAACACCCTTAATAGAACTAACATACTGTAGCTGTTTCATGAAAGATTCTTCACATAATCTGATGCCATCATATTTTTAAAATTTCTTTCTGAATTTTAGATGTATTCCTAACTCAATACTCCTACATTCTCAACTTTGTGAATTGATTTTCTTTTCACATTAGATTACTTACAGTGTGGAAACAGGCCCTACAGCCCAACATGTCCACACTGACCCACCGAAGCACAACCCACCCAGACCCATTCCCCTACATTTACTCCTTCTACCAACACTACGGGCAATTTAGCACGGCCAATTCACGTAACCTGCATATTTTTGGACTGTGGGAGGAAACCGGAGCACCCGAAGGAAACCCACGCAGACATGGGGAGAATGTGCAAACTCCACACAGACAGTCGCCTGAGGCGGGAATTGAACCCAGGTCTCTGGCGCTGTGAGGCAGCAGTGCTAACCACTGTGCCACTGTGCCACTGTGCCGCCCTCATCTATAGATGCTGAAAATTAGTTAGTGTATAAAATGCGGATTTGGACTTGAATAAAGTAACACAAAGAAATGCGGATGCTGGAAATATAAAACATAAACAGAAAGTGCTAGTGAAACTCAACAGACCTGGCAACATCTAGAGTTAACATTTCAAATCCTGTAACTCTTTAAGCAGAATGGTTAGTAGCAGAAAGAATTGACTTTTAGGCTGAATCTGAAGTGGAGTTGAGCAGGGGGAGAGGTGAGTGGATAAGTGGAGATGGAGCCCAGAGAAAGAGAAGATAATGGGTTGCGGGCCAAGAGAGAAGAAAAGCTGAATAAGTGATAAGAGCTAAGAGTGAGAAAATTATTATTTGTGCTGAATGCAACCCAGCCAACATGATAACAGGCCACGGAGCACGTGGGAATGGGTGATTGTGCTAAAAGCAACCCATGTCATTACAGGACCAGGTATAGGGTACTTAAAAAACATGGAAGGGTGGAATCAGGATCAATCAATGTTGAGTCCAAGAGGCTAAGGGTCTCCAAGCAGATAATGAGCAATTGTTCTTCAAGCCTGTGCTGAATGCTCATTGGAACACTGCAGCAGGCCTGCGGCAGAAACATTAGCATGGGATCAGGATGGTGTGTTGAAGTGGTGGGCAACTGGAAGCTCAGGGTCATTTTTGTGGACAGAATGTAGGTGTTTTGCAAAGCAATCAGCCAGCCTGTGTTTCGTCTCCCCAGTGTAGAGGAGATCGCACTGTGAACAGCGAATACAGAAGACTAGATTGAAAGAAGTGCAGATTAATCGCTACTTTACCCGGATGGTATGTCTGGGGCTTTGGATGGTGAGGAAGGAGGAGATAAGTGGGCAGGTATTACACCTCCAATTGCATGGGAAGGTGCTGTGGATGTGTGAGGAGATGCTGTGGAATGGAGGAGGAGTGGAGCAGAGTGTCACGGAGGAAATGGCCCCTGCAAATGCTGATAAGGGAGTGCAGGGGAAAATGTTCTAGCATCTCATTGGAGATGATGGAAATGGCAGTTTACAAGCTTTGGGATACGGAGGCTGGCGGGGTGGTAAGTGAGGACCACAGAGACCATATCATTGTGGGAGGCAATGGAAAGGGTGAGGGCAAATGTATGGGAGATAGGTTGAACACGGTTGAGGGCCCTGTTGACTATAGTAGCGGGGAATCCTCAGATGAATAAAATGGTTGACAAGGGAGAATGGGATGTAGTCCTTACAAGAAGCAGGGTGTGAGAATGCATAGTTCATTTAACTGTGAGAGTCAGTGAGTCTATAGTGTACATGAGTGGCCAGAAATGGAAAGCGAGTTGTCGAGGAAGGGAAAGGAGGAGTCGGAGAAAGACCAGGTGAAGGTGAGGGCAGGGTGGAAATTGGAAGCGTAATTGGTAAATTTTTCCAATTTAGAATGAGAGAGAGAAGCAGTACCTGATTATGTAATTGATGTACTCGAGAAAAGTTGTGGGAGAGACCAGAGTAGAACTGGAGAAAGGAATGTTCCACCTATCCCACAAAGAGACAGGCAAAACTGGCGCCCATGCAGTTACCCACGGCCATACCTTTGACCTGAAGAAGGTGAGAATAGGTAAAGGAGAAATTATTCAAAGTGAGGACGAGCTCCACCAGTTGGAGGAGGGTGATGGTAGAAGGGCATGGTTGAGGCTTTTTTTTTCCCAGGAAGAAGTGGAGATCCATCCTGATGGGGGATGGACATGTAAAGGGATTACAATTCTATGGTGAAGAGTCAGTTGCTGCCGTGAATTGCAAATTTTGAAACTGATGTAAAGTGTCACAAGAATCACATTTGTAAGTGGGGAGAAACTGGACAAGGCAAAAAAGATAGAGCCAAGGTAAGAAGAAATAGGTTCCATGAGGTGGGAACACGCAGAAACAATTGGTCTACCTGGGCAGGCTTGTTTCTGGATTTTGGGGAGAAAGTAAGGGGCTGTATGGGGTTGAGGGACTATGAGCTGGGAGACTGTTGTTGGGATATTTCCAGGCCAGATGAGATTGGTGACAGTCGTGGATGTAATGGCCTGATGCTCGATGGTGGGGACATGGTCCTGGGGGAGATAGGAGGTGTTTGAGTGCTGGCACTTAGCCTGCAATATCGAGGTCAGTATGCCAGACAACAATAGCACCAACCTTGTCAGCAGGCTTGATAACAAAGTCGGGATTGGATCAAAAGCACAGAGTGCAATCAGTTCGGGGGAGATTGGTTCGAATGGCTAAGGGGGCCGGCAGAAAAATTGAGGCAACCAATGTCATATTGACAGTTCTCAATGAGCAGGTTGAGTGCAGGAAATTGGCCAGAGGGAGGAGTCCAAGTGAGGCAGAGTGATGGAAGCGGGGGATGGGGGATGGTGTCTGCAGAACACAGAGAGGACTCCTGTCCAAAGAACTGGGCACGGGGGCAATAGAAGAAGAGTTCAACATCATGTCATGCCTGACATTCAGAGGGATAAAACTAAAACTTTTGCTGAATGCAGAACTTTTAACTTCAGAGAGCGGAAGATCAGAAAGGATGGTAAATACCCAACAAGTGATGGGATCAGGAGAAAGGATGGAGTCAGAGGGAAGAGGAGGAGTTTAACATTCCGGGGGGGCATTGGTATTTCTGAGTTGTTCCAGCTTGTATTACTTAATGCCTGAAAGGAAAAGAAAAAGTTTCTTGTTAGAATGTGGAATGAACTGGAGAATGAAGTGAAACAAGTATCAGGACAGCTCTGAGACAGCACGACACAGTGCTGATGGAGTGAGAGGATGAGAGTGTGCATATAGTGGCATAAAGCACTGAATGTGGTATGGACAGCTGTCTGAGGAGCATTATCGATCATGGAGGTACCTGTCATCCTGAATGGATTCAAAACACAAAGGACAAAACTTCAGCCAGAATCCATGTAGGATGTGTCAGAGTTGGAAGCAGTCACTGTGAAATGAGATGTGGCTGTGAAAGCCACTTTTGGCAAAGTAAGAAAGCAAAAGTAACGGTACAGAACAAGAAGAAAGGTTAGAACACAAATCTGAAATCTAGATCTGAACTCATCTTAACTTGGTCACCAAGTCATTGAAAATTAACTATTGAATTTAAAAGCACATAAAAACAAAATATCAAGATGATTCAGGGTATGAAGGAAAGTCAATTAAAGTTGAACAATCCAATCCTTTTGAAATAAAGAGGTGACCAGCAAGATGATAAGTACTGAACACCTAATTCAAAATTAAGTGAATGTGTTGTAGTTGCCAGCCTCTTCAATACACCACTGCATTGCCATGCCAATATTTTTGTCTCAGGCCTGCTGCAATGCTCAAGGAAGTTTTGGTGCAAGTTGGAGAAACAACGCCTCATTTTCTGCTTAAGTACCTTACAGCCTTCAGGACTCAATATGAAGTTTAACAATTTCAACACATGACATCTTCCTTTTCAATTTCCTACACCCCACTACCCCATGTTCTGCCATGATGTGGGTAGCTTCTTTTCTTCCCTGGTTTACTATCAATAATTCCTTTCTCTGCCTACCGTTTTCCCCTCTCCCTCTGGGCTCCAAATCCACTTATCGATCACTTATATTCCTCTCGATCATCAGCATAAATACAATATTTTCCGAGCTGCTTTCAGTTCTGAAGAAGGGTCACTGGGCTCAAAAAGGTAACTCTGTTCTCTTTCCAAAGAGGAGAAAGTGAGGACTGCAGATGCCTGAAAGTTCCTGAAGAAGGGCTCATGCCCGAAACATCGATTCTCCGGCTCCTTGGATGCTGCCTGACCTGCTGCGCTTTTCCAGCAACACATTTTTCAGCTCTTTCCAAAGATGCTCTTTCCAAACCTGATGAATTTCTCCAGCAATTTCTGTTTTTGTTTGTTTAAGTAAACTTATATCTTTCTCTACTATATAATATACAAGGGATAGAACTTTTAAAAGATGCAATCAAGCAGAGACTTGGTGGACACCAATTTTAAAGATGCCAAATTAAGAAAATGGTTAAAAAGGCACACTGGTCTTTATAATTATAAGCATAGAGTACAAAAGAAAACAAAATATGATAAACTTACATAAAATGTTAATTCAGTCTCAACTGCAATACCGTGTCTAGTTCTGCATTATACTAAATTTTAAGAAGGATTTGAAGGCATTGTAGAGCACAGAAAAGATTTATGAAAATGGTTTCAAGGAATAGAGATTTCAGTTATGTGGATAAATTGAATCCGCAGGGGTTATTTTCTTAACTGAAGAGAAGACTGAAAGGAGAATTGTTAAAGGTGTTCAAAATCATAAGGGGATGAATAGAGAAAAGCATGTTCCTGCTGATGGAAAGGTTGAGATGCTGAAAACACTGAAAAAAGGTGAGTGGTAGAAGAAGGAATGGCGACACAATGGAATCTATTCCACATAGCAAATGATCAGAATCTGAATGCGCTGCCTGAGAGGGTGGTGTAATAAAGTTCAATTGGCATATTTGTGTAAGCAGGTCGGACAGTCACTTTCAGAGTCTGATCACATGACCTGATGATGATGTCATCAGCCAGTTTGGAGGTAAACAATTCAGTCTAGCTTGTTGCCTTGTAATTGTGAACATCTCCTTAATAAAAGCTCTTGCTGTTATAAACACTGCGGCTCCTAGTTCTTCTCAAAATGTGACAAAAGGAATAGGAACTTTGGGCCAAAATGTTCCTTTCTTTAATTATGTCTACAAGAGATTGTACAGGGTTTGCACTGGATCTCTTTCTTTGAAGTGCTTTTCTGAAATTCCTTGAAACTTGTCAAAGTGCAACATTCTATGTCTTTCTTTCGTTATATGTAATTCACAGAAATTTTCCAGTAACTGAATTGTATTCTCAGCTATCTCTGGCTTGTAAATCCTATTTTTAAGAACAAAACAACTGTTTTAACTAAAAGGTCGTTATGTAAGTAATTTATTTGTATCCAAAAGATCTTTTTACCATCTCATCAGAATGAGAAAACATTGAAACCTCTCCTGTATCTCTTCTTTAATAGTGGAAGCTAGGTTTCTGAATTTATTAAAGACTGAGTTAGATAAATTTTGAAAGATAAGGCAGTCATGGATTACTGATCATCAGTTTGCCAAGTGCAGTTGAGACCACAACCAAATTATCCTTGAATGTTGGAGCAAACTCAAGGGCCAAATGGCCTCTCCAAGTCCTGAAGATATTTGTAGTCAACCTGTTCAAATGTGACTTACTCACCTCTGCAGCAGGTGGAATTTGAACCAGAGGTAGAGACAGTTTCACTGCTCCACAAAAGCCTCTTCCTAAGTTCTAAAGCCATTATAGTCTCACTGGACCATAGGGCTGCTCTGTCATTACAGAAATGGTTGGTGGTGGTTTAACCTGAGGGTCACCACGCCTCAGGCAAGGGGTGAGGTTGAGAAGGTAGGAGCTTCATGGTGACCTCAGTCAGAGTGGGAATTGAACCCACACTACTGGCATCACTCTAAATCACAAACCAGCCATCCAGCCAACTAAGTTAACCAACCATCCAGTACTCCTATTAGGAATGCTTTTCAATTCACTTTGTGTTGGTAAGACTTTTGTTGTGCTGATAACAATTTTCTGCAGGTTTCGTAGTAATTGCATCAAAGAGCTTTTATTCATATACATGGCTATATGCACTTTTTAAAAAAAAGTGTAAAATGAATATAATTTGTAATCTAGTATAATTAATTCATGGAAATCTGAATTCTCAAAACCAATTTTAAAACTGACTGTGAGAACTATGAGCTGACATACAATGAAATACTGGAGTGAGAATTCAGTTAAATTACCCCTCAGTGAAAGGAGAAAAACACCAAATCTAATCAGCCCTAATTAATAGTACTAAAAGGATTACTTAAACAAACCAAACATTTCCATGTTTGGGAAATTATTTAAGGGAAATTATTTGAAGATTTCTTGAAATAAGTGATTTCATAAAGCTCAGATAGCACTTCAGAAGATCATTCTAGAATATTGTAGGTAGCACTTTAATTTGAAGAACTGTAATGTAGAGCGATGCTGTGAAGAGATAAATTAAAGTGGTTACAGGCAACTGGAAAGCATATATGATGTACAACAATTGAATTTGCACTCAGGCATGATAAAAAATGCTTTGGCTATTGTAATTAATGTGCTTCTATCATATTTCTTGTGTAAACTGAAGAGGCAATACCTGCTTATGAGCATAATCATTTATTTAACATGGAAAATGTTATTACGGGATACCTTCAACGAGTGTTAAGGTAATACAATGCAAAATGTAACACATGCACATAATTCATTTGTTTCTCATTTCTCTATTTTTCAAAAGCACTTCAGTGGTTGTGAAGAATATAAGGAAGTCCTGAGGTCATGAGAGGTACAAATGCAAGTTTTCCTTACTATTTTGATTTGCATAGTTGGAGAAAGTATGAAAATCAGAAAGGAAATGCTTGATTCTGATTAAGCTTGGTCTATATAAAAAACAGTTGAAATGCTGAAAATTAGTTGGTGTTAGATTATATGGCTGTCTATCAAAATGATTTTGTTTAAATTTTCTCCAGTGAATTAGTGGCTAACTGCACCATATACTAAAACTATAACATCTAGTTATAATGGCACAGAAGAAGACCATTCAGCCCAATAACTACAGTACTCTTAATGACAAGTTTGAAATGCATTTTCTGTGCAGCGTTTGATTATCAGCTTCAGGGCTACCTGTCATGCTTCTGACAATAAGACATTCTCCCAATACTAATGATCTGAGAATGTACAATAAAATGTTATCCCTTGTCATCTCTAGAGTGAGACACTGACAAAATATTGATTGGTATGCGTGGAATTGCATCCTGGAAATGCTTAAAATGCCCAACAGATGAGGAAGAGAAAGGAAATAATTGACAAACAAAGCAACACTGTGTCCAGATTTCTTTAGTCATTATGCATTTTGTCATAAAATGCTTCAATTTATGTAAACTGAATCACATCCAGAAGTTTACAGTTTATCCTCCTGAGAAGCAGATGGTTCTCATTTTACTGCAGATGTTGGAAATCTGAAGTATCTTTCACTTGATATTGCATTCATGCTTAAGTCTCCTACAGCAAGTATTATAAGCATTAGCACATTTGTAAGTTCAAATATAGAAAAGTACAGAATTATACAAAGTTTGTTGACTACATTTATTTCTCAGCAGCTCTCTTCATTTAGTAGTATGTTCAATTCCTTTTCATCAATCAAATACTTCAAAGGAACTCCTACCTTCCGCAAATGAGCTCAGTGTACAACATTTGTCATATATTTATTTTGTATTTGACCAACATAAGTCTCTTGTAATAGTCTGCAAAACCACGGTATATATTGACTTGTAAAAAAAATTGAAGAGAGATTATATTCTATTGAATTACCATATACATTTTAATTGTTGTAAATGTATATACTGATCTTCAAGTCACCTCTATGTTTTGTTTACACAACCAGGATCCCGTGGGCCTTATTAACTACTTTCCAAGTATTATTATGAACAGATGATCTTTGGAATGACTACAGCGCTCCTTTGAATCAAGAACTTGAGGTGGATATTCTATTTCATTTTTCTATCCAGAAATACTCGTACACACAACTGAATGTTTTTCTCCCCATCACCAAAACACCCATGATATTCTTTTCACTTATTAACCACCACCAGTAAACTACTGTGTTTCCAACTGAATAATTTACATCAAAGCCTGATAAGGGCAATGCAAACCATCAAAGGTGAGGGAGAGGTAGGGAGAGGGAGGAGGGCTAAATCAAAATAGAGTTGGAACAGGGTGGGTGTCCTTCGCGCTCTCTGCTTTAACTTTTCTCATCTGTTCTTCCTAAGGTTCTGTTTCTGCTGGTGAATCATTCAACAGGTATTAGCCAACTGCTCAATCTGGCACCTGGTAACAATCAGCATTTCTCCACATCGGTCTAGAAACTGCCAGCTACCTGTTCAATCAAAATAAAATCTCAACCCCGTGCTGTAGTACTCACATTAAAGTGATAGCCACAGACACCAGTGCCGAGCCACGAATCAACTTGATATTTCTCCTCTATCTCATAATGTATCCCTGATTATGAGGAATCATTTTGCATAAATTACATCTAATGTTACTATTTACAAATGCAATTAATTTGTGCAGTTTATTTTATTCAGTTGTGGGGTATGGGCATCACTGGCTAGCCAGCATTTACTGCCTGCCCCTTGTTGCCCTTGAGAAGATGGTGGTGAGCTGCCTCTTCAACCACTGTAGTCCACCTGCTATGGGTTAACCCACAATGCCATTAGGGAGGGAATTCCAGGATCTTGAACCAGTGACAGTGAAGGAATGCTGACATATTTCCAAGTCAAGATGGTGAGTGGCTTGGAGGGGAACCTGAAGGTGGTGGTGTTCCCATGTATCGGATGGGAATTTGTAGGGATGGTGTTCCCAAATATCTGCTGCCCTTGTCCTTCTAGATGGAAGTGGTCCTGGGTTTGGAAGGTGCTGTCTGAGGATCTTTGGCAAATTTCTGCAGTGCATCTTTTAAATAATACAGATTGCTGCTACTGAAGTGAATGGATGCTTGTGGATGTAGTGCCAAACAAGTGGGCTACTTTGTTCTGGATGGTGTCAAGCTTCTTGAGTGTTGTTGGAGGTGCACTCATCCACACAAATGGGGAGTATTCCATCAGACTCCTGACTTGCACCTTGTAGATGCTGGGCAGGCTTTGGGGAGTCAGGTGTTTCTCACCATAGTATTCTTAGCCTCTGACCTGCTCTTGTAGCCACTGTGTTTTTGTGGTGAGTCAATGATAACCCCCAGGATATTGACAGTGGGGGATTCAGTGATGGAGACACCATTAAATGTCAAGAGGCCTGGTATTTGTGTGGCGCGAATGTTAATTGCCACTTGTCAGCCCAAGACTGGATATTGTCCAGATCTTGTTGTATTTGAACATGGACTACTTCAGTATCTGAGGAGTTGTGAATGGTGCTGAACATTGTGCAATCATTGGTGAATATTTCCACTTCTGACCTTATGCTGGAGGGAATGTCATTGCTGAAGTAGCTGAAGATTGTTGGGCCTAGGACACTACCTTGAGGAACTCCTGCAGAGATGTCCTGGTGCTGATATTAGGTTATTTTAACAAGGTTTCACATAAGAGATGCTATCTGCACGCACCAACTTCTGCAAACAGTTAAAGTTTATTAAAGCTTGTACAAGCTAGGTGACCCCCTTTGACCCTCTTCGCAGGCGTGCAAAGTCGAGTCGAAAGAGGCCCTGAACAAAGAAAACACATCCCATTTATATGGATCAGTTGGTAATGCTCACAGATACTCTGGCCACTCTCCCCACAACCATATGTTACTCCAGGTACAATAGGAGGATGAGGTCATCCTCAGAGATAATGTAAATGTAAATGCCCTAATCCTGGGGAATCTTTTTGCAAACAATTTCCAGATTCAGTGATACCCTAAGACAATATAGGTGTGATATGTCCTAGCTTTGGGGGATGGCTATGAAAACATTTCTGAATGAAGGGACGAAATGATAGTTTAATTTGATAATAGTAGGGGAGCAGTAGCAAATGACTGTTTAAATGGTGTTGGAGTCATCTGCATTCCTGCATGAATGTTGTCCCCACCCACTTCCAGATTGTTCAGTCAGTGCAGTTTAACCCTTTAATATTACATTAATGTCCAGAGAGATAGTCCAATTTAATCTTTTAGCATTACATTCCACCCTTTTATCATTCCATGATAACCACATAGATGACACTGCCAGCTTTAATAAGACTCTGACAGCCAGTATTAAAGCAAGTTATTCAGCAATGATGAAAACAAAATTACTAGTCCATGCAGTAAATAGAATTTGCTGAATCCTCCCACGTGAAACAAAAGATCACCAGTAAAGTTCTTAAATCCACAGTCTTTAGTGACCACTCCGCCCCCTCCAAGTTGAGTGAAAACAAGCCAGTTATGCAAAATCTCCTTCAGTAAAGTCCAATGTGAAAACAAAATCCAGTCTGTCCCTGCACACCACTCCATGGAGAAATGTGAATTCTTGGATAAGGGCAGTTAAATACTTAACAAAACTGACGAAACTTCTGACTTGCAGAAATGCTTCAGATGGAGGATACCAGCGCATCTGAGCATGCAGCAGCTGTAGGCTAGCATTCTTTGCTGCTTCTGCTCTCACTCTGCTGTTAAATGTAACAAAGCCAATTGGCTGTTGTGATGTTAGCTTGATTAATGAACTTTCATATCCCTTAAATGATCGAAAGACAAGGTAAAGCTCACGTGATTTAATTCCCGTAGGAAGGCCACTGACAAAAAGCATACAGACCTCCACTTCACCATTGTTAGTTTCTTCACTTTTCATGCTCATGACTGGAAAACTGATTGAATCCGTTGGATCAGGTTGTAGAGGGGCTGGCAGTGGTTCGAAGGTATGCTTTACTGTGAATGGAGAAACTCTAGAGATGATGTTAACTGTTGAAAGTACCTTTGCACTTCCTCTCTCATTCATTCCTTGCCAAGGTGGCTATCAGTATGAAGACAGTCACACATTTCACTACAATAAATTGTGTCTGCCTATTTCAACATTCTCAGTTGTCTTGAAGCCTGTTACTGTGTTCACTATTTATCACATTATCAAGTTTTATACAATCCATAAGCTTTTAAATTGTACTGCCTAAACAATTCAGTCATTTATAAACAACAATCAATGGCCCTAAAATCAAACCCTGGGGGTTCTCATTCAGGTTATTCAAAATTATTTTCCTTTAAAAAATTAATAGTTGGCTAATGTGAAAGCTGTCAGGGAAAGTATTTCAAAAATCTGGCACAGAAAGAAAACAACATCCCCTTTTTACGGGTCAGTTGGTAACGCTCACAGATACTCTGGCCACTGCCCCTATAAGTTATAGCTGGGGGAAAGGCAATTAGGATGCAATTAGGCAAGATTTAGGATGCGTAGGATGGGAAAGGAAACTTCAGGGGATTGGCATAGTTCAAATGTGGAGCTTATTCAAGGACTAGCTACTACGTGTCCTTGATAAGTATGTACCTGTCAGGCAGGGAGGAAGTTGTCGAGTGCTGGAGCCGTGGTTTACCAAGGAAGTTGAATTTCTTGTCAAGAGGAAGAAGAAGGCTTATGTTTGGATGAGATATGATGGCTCAGTTAGGGTGCTTGAGTGTTACGAATTGGCCAGAAAAGTTGACCTATAGAGAGACCTAAGAAGAGCCAGGAGGGAACATTTTGTTGGCGAATAGGACAAAGAAAACCCTAAGGCTTTCTATAGGTATATCAGGAATAAAAGAATGACTGGAGTAAGATTAGGGCCAATCAAGAATAGTAGTGGAAAGTTGTGCATGGAATCAAAGGAGATAGTATTCACACTAGAAAAAGACAATGTTGTCGAGAGAATACTGAGATACCGGCTACTAGACTAGATGGGATTAAGGTGCATAAGGGGGAGGTGTTAGCAAACCTGGAAGGTTTAAAAATAGATAAGTCCCCCAGGTCCAATGTGATTTATCCGAGTATTCTCTGGGAAGCCAGGGAGGAGATTGTCAATCCTTTGGCTTTGATCTTTATGTCACCACTGACTATAGAAATAGTGACAGAAGACTGGAGGAAAGCATGTGTTGTTCCCTTGTTCAAGAAGGGGAGTAGAGACAACCCTGGAAATTATAGACCTGTGAGCCTTACTTTGGTTGTGGGTAGTGTTGGAAAAGGTTATAAGAGTTAGGATTTATAATCATTTAGAGAGGAATATGTTGATTAGGGATAATCAACATGTTTTTGTGAACAAATCTTATTGAGTTCTTTGAGAAGGTGACCAAAGAGGTGGATGAGGGTAAAGCAGTTGATGTGGTGTATATAGATATCAGTCAGGCGTTTGATAAGGTTTCCCACAGTAGGCTAGTGCACAAAATATGGAGGCATGGGATTGAGGGTGACTTAGTAGTTTTGATTAGAAATTGACTAGCTGAAAGAAGACAAATGGTGGTGGTTGATGGAAAATATTCATCCTGGAGTCCAGTTACTAGTGAGGTACTGCAAAGGCCTGTTTTGGGTCCAATGTTGTTTGTCATTTTATAAATGACCTGGATGAGGGCATAGAAGGATGGGTTAGTAAATTTGCGGATGATACTAAGGTCAGTAGAGTTGTGGATAGTGATGAAGGATGTTTTAGGTTACAGAGAGACATAGATAAGCTGCAGACCTGGACTGAGAGGCAGCAAATGGAGTTGAATGCAGAAAAATGTGAGGTGATTCACTTCGGAAGGACTAACAGGAATGCAGAGTACCGGGCTAATGGTAAGATTCTTGGTAGTGTAGATGAGCAGAGAGATCTCGGTATCTAGGGACATAGATCCTTGAAAGTTGCCAATCAGGTTGATAGGGTTGTTAAGAAGGCATACGGCGTGTTGGCTTTTATTGGTAGAGGATTGAGTTTCGGAACCATGAGATGATGCTGCAGCTGTACAAAACTCTGGTGCAGCCACATCGGAGTTTTACATACAGTTCTGGTCACTGTATTACAGGAAGGATGTGGAAGCTGTGGGAAGGGTTCGGAGATTTATCAGGATGTTGCCTGGTATGTAATGAAGGTCTTACAAGGAAAGGCTAAGGGACTTGAGACTGCTTTTGTTAGAGAGAATGTTCATAGGTGACTTAATTGAGACATATAAGATATTCAGAGGGCTAGACAGGTTAGACAGTGAGAGCCTTTTTCCTCGGATGGTGATGGCTAGCATGAGGGGGCATAGCTTTAAATAGAAGAGTCTTAGATATAGGACAGATGTCAGAGGTAATTTATTTACTCAAAGAGTAGCGGGGCAAAAGACGCACTGCTTTCAACAGTAGTAGACTCTCCAAATTTATGGGCATTTAAGTGGTCATTGGATAGGCATATGGATGAGAATGGAATAGTGTAGGTTAGGTGGGCTTCAGATTGGTTCCACAGGTCGGCGCAACATTGAGGGCCAAAGGGCCTGTACTGCGCTGTAATGTTCTATGTTCTATAACCACGTTACTCCAGGTACAATGGTAGGATGAGGTCATCCTTGGAGATAATGTAAATATAAATGCCCTAGTCCTGGCAAATCGTGTTGCAAACAATTTCCTGTATCAATAATTCCCCAAGACAATATAGGTGTCATATGTCCTAGCTTCGCGGATGGCTATGAAAGCATTTCTGAATGGAAGGGGCTAAATGATGGTTTAATTTGATAATAGTAGGGGAGTAATAGCAAATGACTGTTTAAATGGAGTGGGAGTCATCCGCATTCCTGCATGAATGTCATCTTCACTCACTTCCAGATTGTTCAGTCAGTGCAGTTTAATCCTTTAATATACATTATTGTCCAGAGAGATAGTACAATTTAATCTTTTACCATTACACTGAGATGAGTGACATCTAATAGCCAAAATCATCTTAGTGTGTGTCAGGTATGACTCCAATGACCAGAGAGTTTGATATCTATTGATTCCAGTTTTGCTTGCGCTATTTGATGCCACACACAGTCAAATGCAGCCTTGATGTCAAGGACGTTCACTCTCACTTCAGCTCTAGAATTGAGCTCTCCTGTCCATGTTTGAACCAAAGCTGTAATGAGGTCAGGAGCTGAGTGGCCCTAGCAGAACCCAAAGTAGGAGTCAATGAGCAGGTTATTGCTGAGTAGGTGCTGCTTGATAGCACTGTTGATCACAGCTTCCATCACTTTACTGATGTTTGAAGGTAGACTGATGGGGTGATAATTGGCCAGGTTTGATTTGTCCTGCTTTGTGTGTACAGATTATACCTTGGCAATTTTCTGTCAGGCAGAAGTCAGTGTTGTAACTGTACTGGAATAGCTTGACTAGGGGAGCAGCAAGTTTGGGAGCACAAGTCTTCAGTACTATTGCTAGAATGTTGTCAGTGCGCGTAACCTTTGGAGTATCCAGTGTCTCCAGCCATTTCTTGACATCACGTAGAGTGAAGTGAATTGGCTGTAGACTGGTATCTGTGATACTGAGGACCACTGCAGGAGGCTGAGATGGATCATCCACTCATGCTTCTAGCTGAAGATTGCTGCACTTATGTGCTGGGCTATTCCAACATTGAAGATGGGGATATTTGTGTAACCTCCTAATCCAGTGAGTTGTTTAATCATCCACCACCATTCATGACTAGATGTGGCAGGTCTATAGAGCTTAGATCTGATCCGTTGGTTATGGGAAGCTTAGCTTTGTCTATCACTTGCTCCTTATGCTGTTTGCCTCGCAAGTAATCCTGTTTGGTGGCTTCACCAGGTTGACACCTCATCTTCAGGTATGCCTGATGCTGCTCCTGGCATGCCCTTCTACACTCTCCATTTAACCAGGGTTGATCTCCTGACTTGATGGTAATAGTTGATTGGGGGATATGCCAGATTGTCAGGTTACAGATTGTTCTTCTCAGCAATTGAACAAAAGGTAGCAATAGTATTAATGACATTTCATTGAGTTAAGTGCTTCTCAAGCATTTTCAAATAATAATACAGCTTTTTTAAATACTGTGACTCTGAAGGACTCAAAAGGTCATTTTGTGATTTTGCAAAAGTCTACCGTCAAATACATATGACTCCTTTAGCTTATAGGTAAAGAACTATGGGACTGGTACAGATCAATGCCAGTAACAGTCACTATGATAATATATAACAAATTGTCCAAATTATAAACACACGCAATCATGTAGTCTATTAAAGAAGCAAACGTAACAAATTATTGAAGATATATGATGCTATCTGTATCATGTCCCTATGTGATTGTGATCAAGATGGTCTCAACTTTCTCAAGTTAGTCAATTATAACATCCTCCTCCAATTTTTTCCATTGATAAGACTGCTCTCACCTGGTTCCACTTCTATATATTCAGTCAAAGCTAGAGAATCTCCCCACACTGTATTTTTCTTATACCTATAGGAGGAGCCACTTTGCCATCTAAGCAGAAGAAGCAATTGTGGTTCTAGGACACTGATTTAAATGGGACCCGAAAGTGACTTTTCACATATAGGGTGGTGCATATTTGGACTGATCTGCCAAAGGAAGTGATAGAGGCAATTAATTAACAACATTTAAAAGACATTTGGATAGGAAAGGTTTAGAGGGTATTGGCCAAATGCAGGCAAATAGGACTAGTTCAGTTTAGGAAACCTGGTCAGTATGGACAAAGTAGGCCAAAGGATATGTTTCTAAGCTGTGTGACTCTGACTCTACTATACTGCCTGATACTATCCTTATTCCCTTTCTATACCTCAACCACATGCTTTCATTAACAGCATCATGCTAAAACATGATTTGATTCCACACATGTGCTAAAGCCACAACCGGCTCTCTTTGTAATGCCTCACTACTTCAAATTGTCCTGCTGATTTTCCAATATCATGTAGTAGATGAAAGAAATTTCCTTCAAATAAATATTACTTACACCTCTGCAATATCCTCCACCTCGATTCATCTGCCACCAAATCCTCAGCATGCTTTTGTTATTTCAGACTCAATTATTTTAATGTTCTCACCTATCCACCTCTATACCCTCCTCCAACTCTACAGTCCTTTGAGATCTCCGCAGTTCAAGTTGAGCCTCCTGTGTATCTCCCATTGATGACCATCAGCTTGAAAAAAAGAGAACTGCAGATGCCATAAATCAGAAACAAAAACAGAGGCTGGAAAAGCTCAGAAGGACAGACAGCATTTGTGATGAAAAGTCATTTCAGGTCCCAGTTCTGAGGAAGGGTCACCAGCCCTGAAACGTTAACTTTGATTTCTCTTCACAGATGCTGCCAGACCTGATGACCATTAACTGGCTGGCCCCCAAGCACTGGACTTCCCTCCTAGATTTCTCTGATTCTAACCTTCTAGTCAGTCCTTAAAATCTACCTTTTATACCAAACAATTGATCATATAGCCAAATACCTTTTAGTCATTTTGTCAAACTTTGTCAGATAATAATCGTGTGGAATGCTTGGGATGTTTTATTGACAATAAAAGCATTATGTAAATATTAATTGTTGTTTTGAAACTCAGTAGCACACACTTTGTTTATTCACTCATGGAGCATGGGTATTGCGGGGCCAGGTTTATTGCCTGACCCTAGCTGGCCTTGAGAAGAGGGTGGTGAGCTGCCTTCTTGAAGCACTGCAGTTCGCCATTATTTATTCAATCACAAAATACCCAAACTGCTTATATGCAATGACTAGAAATTGACATCTGAAGCATGTTAATTTTCCTTTGGAAAGTTTACTACCACCATTTTAAAAGGTTCCTTCCTTACATAAAAGTGCTCAACAATCATTTTACTCAATAGAATGATCAAGTCATCAGAAGCATTCTTAAACCATGAAAATGTCATTGCTTTATGCCTGATATCTCAATAAATGCTATGTGCAGCTCCCCAGGGTAACAATATTCAGTGCATGGAAGTGTGCAACTGTCTCAACTATTTCTGTCAGTCATTTTGGAAATGTAGGTCACTTTATCCTAGCTTGTTTATTGCAAGCAAATTAATCATCAACACATCAGTTATTTCCCACATATTTTTCCAATATTGCATCAGATCATTTAATGTTTAGTTACTATTTAAAATATTGTCTGGATGTAAAATTCATCCCTGCAACACCAATCCTTTGAAGGTCTGGTACATTTTTTTTGTGGATGCTGAGAGGGCTGTGAAATCAGGCTATTCTGACATCACACAGTCCAACCAGGTGCTGCAATAACAGAATACCTGAACTGGATCACACAGGTTCAGTTTGCTCTCTTCGTAACTCCTTCAGCTGGGAAGATGGAACTTCTTGGCTAACCTCTGAGCAGAAATTCAGCATGGAAGGTGTAGTAGGGAACAAGACATCCCTGGTCACGTAGGAACACAATGACACGCTCCCTGTTCGCAGTGACCTGGAAAGCGTAGACTCTGCCGCAGCCATTTCCAGAATACTGACAGCCATCTCCTTCATAGAGGTCAGCAACTGCTCAATTTGTTGGGCTTTGTTTTTCTTCCTTTTTTTAAAATCCTTGCTTAGGTTCCCTACAGTATGGAAACAGGCCCTTCAACCCAACAAGTCCATACCAACCCCTCGAAGAGTAACCCACCCAGCCCCATTTACCCTTGACTAATGCACCTAACACGATGGACAATTTAGCCTGGCAAATTCACCTGGCCTGCACATCTTTGAATTGTGGGAGGAAACCTACACTGACACAGGGAGAATGTGCAAACTCCACACAGTCACCTGAGGCGAGAATCCAACCCAGGTCCCTGGTGCTGTGAGGCATCACTGAGCCACCATGCTGCCCCACACCTGCAAGGCACTATGGAGCTGCCTCAGCTATTTGTGTCAGTCATTTTGAAATACAGGTCACCTTCGAGTCAGAAAGTATATGTGGAGCACTGTGTTTAGATGATATGCCTGCCAGCTGGATAGCTGGGGCTACAGAAACACTAAGAGGTACTGGGAGGCTGGTATCACAGTAAGTGTTTAGGATTGAAGTAGACTACCAGGATCAAAAACAGAAACTGCTGGAAAATCTCAGCATGTCTGGCAGCATCTGTAGAAAGAAATCAGAGTTAATATTTTGGGTCTAGTGACTCTTCTTCAGAACTGATGTTAGATATAAAGAGTGTCTGGATGTTACATGTAAATCCTGAATCTCAGAGAGTCCAGCTGGGTAAGTGATAGAAATGTGCTGTGCCATGTTGGGACGGATTGGTAGTACGGCAGGTAGATTTCACATGAGGACGCATTCACCGATTTTGACCACTCACATGAGGTCATTAGGCTGCTCGAGCCTTTGCTGCCAGATCATTGAGACCAGATTCTGGGAGATATTTACCCTGGCCACATCCTCTCATTCCACTCTCATAGTGGTCCTTGAGGGCCCCACTTCAGCTACCTACAACTGCCTTGAAGCCTCCAGTACCACATATCTGTTTGCTTTGATGTTTCATTTTCTATGTTGTAGATTCCAGCAACATTATTCATTGTAGCTTCCCCATAAGTAAGACAGTCAACTTTAAGAAGAAAAAGGTGGCTTTATCATATGCATTTTGCAATGCTGTTTTGTTCTATGAAAGCACGATACAAAAGGTCATATGACTTTATCATGAAGTTTATATGCTGTCTACCTGCACGGAACCTACATGGATAGGTCACAAATTGGGAATCTGCACCCAAGAAGCAGGGCAGATCTACTTAACCCACAGTCTCCATTGAGCACAAGATGAAGTTGTTCTATTAAGGAGAAGCATGGCACTTAAACCATGTTGAGTGGTTGAAATAACAAGAAACCAAATTGAGGAAAATTGGGAGAAACTAATAAAAGAATCACAGTTGAAACCATTGTTAAAATTAGTTACCAAATTAAAATAATCAAGTATTATTGTAGCCATATTTTTGAAGTACAATTAATTCTGATGAATTAAATTTCATAAATTGGATTTATTCAGTTTTAAGGTTTGTCATTCATTTGAAATAAATGGATATTTTATGCTCAATAATCTGATTGAGGATAATGCTCTGCAACTAGCTGTCTGTACCAATAAAGTATATAGTATGAAGTTAATACAGCTAATTTCCTAGAGAAATGGATATCTGAAAAGGAAAATAAAATGCATTTCATATCATGGCTTTTGTGATGATTGGACTTCTCAAAGTGTTTGATTTCAAAGGAACTGCTTTTAAAGACCCCACAGTTCTGAGGATATCTGCTGTCCCCTCATCATAGACTCCTCCGCATTTCCAACCATAATTGCTCAGCATTGTTCCAGGCCCCAAGCTCCAGTATTCCTTACCTCTATCTCTGTGCATTACTGAAGACAATTCAAAACCTTCCTCTTTAACCTATTTATCGGTTATCTGACTTGATATCTCCTTATATGGTTTGATGTTTTTTAATGGTCCTGTGAGGCAGCTTGGACAATGTTTTATAATGTCAAGTGCTATACTAATGTAACTTATCATTAGAATGCCGTTATTCATTCATGAGATGTGGGCTTCATCAACTGGGCCAGCATTTATTGTCCAACTCTAATTGTCCCTGAGAAGGTGGCAGCTCTAGTTCATTTGGTGTAAGAGCATAAACAATGCTCTTAGAGTGGGAGTTCCAGGATTTTAACCCAGTGACACTGAAGAAACAGTGATGTATTTCCAATTCAGGATGGTGAGCATCTTGGATGGAACTTGCAGGTAGTGGTCCAATGTTTCTGCTTCCCGTGTCCTTCTAGACAGTAGTGGTCAAGCATTTGGAAGATGATGTTTAGGCAGCATTGGTGAATTTCTGCAGTGCATCTTGTAAATGGCACACATTGTTGCTACTGAGTGTCAGTGGTAAAGGGAGTGAATGTTTGTGGATGTGGTGCCAATTAAATGGGCTGCTTTGGCTTAAGTGGTGTTGAGCATCCTGAGTACTGTCGGAGCTGCACTCATCCAGGCAAGTGGGCAGTATTCCATCATTCTCCTGACTTGTGCTTTATAGATGGCAGACAGGTTTTGGGGAGTCAGAAGTTGACTTGCTACAGGATTCCTAGCCTCTGACCTGCTCTTGTCACCACAGTTAATAATATGGCTCATCCAATTCAGACTCTGGTCAAGGGTAACTCATAGGGTGTTGAAAATCTGGGCTGTTAAGTTGGTGCTGACATACTATTCAGGTATGACGTGCTGTATACTCAAGTCTTTAGAAGAATCATTGGCCTGGTGTGTGCTGGAGTGGGACATTGAGACTGAAAGCAAGAGCTTCTTTAAATATACAAAAAGGGAGATAGAGTACATAGGCTCCTTTGAGAATGAGGCTAGGGGAATAATAATGGGGACCCAAGAAATGTCACACTTTGCATCACCTTCACAGCAGAAAACGCTAACTGCATTACAAAATTACTAAATAATCCAGGGGTAAAATGATGTCCAGTGGTTTGCATCCTAGAACATTAAAGTAGCTATAGAGATAGTGGATGCACTGCGAATAATCTCCCAAGAATCTTTAGATTCTGAAAAAATCCTTGAGGATTGAAAACTGCCAATGTAGCACCTTTCTTTAAATGGGGAAGGAGAAAAAAATGCTAACCATAGGCCAGTTACTTTAATGTCTGTTATTGGGAAAATATTAGAGATCTATTATACAGGATGCAAAAGCAGAGCATTTAGAAAAGCACAATGTATTCAAGCAGAGTCAGCATAGCTTCATGAAGGGAAATAATGCCTGACAAATGTATTAGAATTCTTTGAGTAGATACAATACAAAATAAGTAGCAAGAGGCAATGAATGTAAAATATCTGGATTTTCATAACGTTTCATAATGTACCACATGTTAACTTACTTAAAATAAAAATTCATGACCTCTCGTGGCCTCTGACCTCACAGTCTCTAACCTGCCGTCATCTGAGCATTGGACCTCATGGCCTCAGAATTCTTGGCCTCCAACCTTGCAGCCTCCCAACTCAGGACTCCTGGCATCTGCACAGATCCGATGAGGCATCTTCTCAGTCTGGCGTGGCGTCAGCCTCAGCGTAGGAGCCTGACGCGGAGTCTTCTCAGCATAGTGAGGCGATCTCCTAGTGGCACACTGTGACAGTCCCTCAGCCTGGCATGGCCTTGAAGTGGTTCCAGAGTGATCTCCCAGCTTCGTGAACCCCAAGTAAAGACTGGCACATCCTAGAGTCAACGCCTGGTGTAGGTGCCAGCATGGATTGCGCTGGAAGACCACTGTACTGAATATTTTTTCTACATTTTATGAGTTATTCCTAAAATCTGAAATGCTGCACTTTTTCCTTCTCTATTTTTCTAAGAACTATAACTGAAGAAGCTGTACTGAGGTACCTTGTACCTAAGATGGTGCCAGAATCAGCGAATTATACACTTTTCATTGTACTCATTTGAGTACATGTGACACTAAAGCTCATTATAATTCTAATTCATGGTATTGGAGGTAGTAAAATAGCATGGACAGAGGCTTAATTAATTAATAGAAGGCACAGAATAAAGTAGTGGAATATCACAGGGATCACTGCTGCGACCAAAATTATTTGCAATATATTTATGACATGGATAAGGATAGGAAATGTACTCTAGCCAAATTTGCAGTTTGGGAATGCAAATGTTGGCAATTACTCAAAGAGTCTGCAGAGGGATATAGGCAGTTTACGTGAGTGGACAAAAACTTGTTCGACTGTACATGGGGAGGCAATGGCCTAGTGGTATTATCACTGGATTGTTATCTCAGAGACCAAGGCAATGTTTTGGGGACTTGGCAGATGGTGGATGTAAATCCAATAAAAAAAATATAGAATTAATAATCTCATGATGAGTCCACTGCGAACTATTGGGAAAAACATCAGGTTCACTGATGCCCTTTAGGGAAGGAAACTGCCATCCTTTCCTGGTCTGTGACTCCAGACCCATAGTAATGTGGTTGACTCCTAACCCCATTCTAAGCAATTAAGGATGGGCAATAAATGGTTTGCCTAGCTAGTGATGATCTCAAACTTTGAATGAATAAAAAATATGAGGTTATGCACATTATTTATGCAATATTATTTAAAAGGAAAAGGCAATGAAGGAGAATTAAGGTCTTACTAAAACAAGGCACTGGTTAGGCCACAGGTTGAATCCAGTTAACAGCTTTGGGCCCTTATCTAAGGAAAGATATATCAGCATTGGAGGCAGTCCAGAGAGGTTCACGAGGTGAATCAATAGTATAGATGGACAGTTTGATAAGGAGAGGGTGAGTCAATTGGATTGTACTCATTGGAATACTAGAAGAATGAGAGATCTTTATTAAAACATACAAGATCTTTACAGGGGTCTTTACAGGGTAGATGCAAAACATTCTTGGAATAAGAGGCTGCACATTTAAAAGAGAGAGATGAGAAGGAATTCCTTACCTCAGAGGGCTGTTAAGGCTAGGTCATTAAGTAAATTAAAGGCTGAGATAGATAAGATTCTTGATCAGTTAGGAAATCAAGGGTACAGGGAAATGGCAGGAAAATGGATGTGAGGAATGTTGGATCCAATTCAGTGCCATGATCCAATTCAATGGCAAAGAAGGCTCAAGGGGCTGAATGGTCTACTCCAGTGGGGTGGCACGGTGGCTTAGTGGTCAGTATTGCTGCCTCACAGAACCAGGGACCTGGGTTTGATTCCACCCTCAGGTGACTGTGTGGCGTTTGCACATTCTCCCTGTGTCGTCCAGGTGCTCTGGTTTCCTTCCACAGTCCAAAGATGTGCAAGTCAGGTGGATTGGCCATGCCAAATTGTCCATAGTATCCAGGAGTTTTAAAGCTAGGTAAGGTCAGAAGTCACACAGGACTAGGTTATAGTCCAGCAGGTTTATTTGAAGTCTCAAGCTTTCAGAGTGCTACTCCTTCATCACTTCACCTGATGGGGCAGCACTCTGCAAGCTTGTGACTTCAAATAAACTACTGGGACTATAACCAGGCGTTGCGTGACTTCTGAACTTGTCCACCCCAGTCCAACACCATCACCTCCACATCAGGCTAGGTAGATTAGCCATGGGAAATGCAGGTTTACAGGGAAACGGTAGAGGGTGGATTTGGGTGGCATGCTCTTCCGAGGGGTGGTGTCAACTCGCTGGGCCGAATGGCCTGCTCATACACTGTAGGGAGTCTATGATCAGTACTGTAATTAATCTGTGCCTGAAGAAGCTGTACTTAAGTACCTTAGGTGCTGTAAGTGGCGACTTATAAACTTTTCATTGTACTCATTTGAGTAAATGTGACAATAAAGCTAATCTATTCATTCATTTAGTTTCGATTTCTTATGGTCTAAAGGCAGAGATGACGATGAATCTGTGAACTTTTTTACAGCAGAGGGATTGAAGGCTGGCTGGTTAAGTCTACCTTACTGAATGGGAGAGCAGACTGGATGGGCTGAATGGTCTGCTCCTGCATCTTGTGATGTCTGGTGGATGGAAATATGAACAATAATTAATATTATTAATTATTACTGTAACAGGAGGACCACAGGAGCTGAGCCCCACCTTGTGAAGGGGCAGTTGGAGGATCTCTTTCCCAGGAGCTGACATTGCAGGGTGGATGAAGGAAGAAGGTTCTGGAAGGTGTCCCTCCTCAGCAGCAGCTTCCCTAGTAACCGCATGTTCCATCTCCGCTTTCACACCAAGAGAAAATCACCCAGCAACACCCCAAAGCACTGCCTCATTAAGCCTCCTGTACATCAGGAAGGTTATGTATAATTACTGTGTTCACCATTCAGACACTTCGCTACAGTTTCGTTGATTATAAACCACCCACCCCCGAAAATCGCGGACTGTTCCGCCCGGCCGTTACTATGGAAACCGCCAAATGCTAGGCCCGAAGCCTGGGCCTCGGGTGGATATGGGCGGCCGGCAGGTGAGGAGCGCTGGGGTTTACCAGTCCGGGTTTTGTGTATCCCGGGGGTGGGGGGAAGGCACACGGACCAAACCCCACCCTCCATCCTGGAGCGTCTCCCCCCTCACCCCCCCCCCCCCCCGAGCTCTCCCCCCTCATTCACACCTTCCCTCCCGGTCTCACACTTTCTCAGCAAGGCAGATTGTCTATCACACTCTCTGCCCATCTCTCTCGTTCGCTAGCTCCCTCTCTCCTGGCCTCATTCGTTCTGCCCAATCGAGGTTCGCTTGTTGTCCTCCTTCTAATATCACTTGTTAGCTCACTGTCA
>NC_057743.1:40738872-40745129 GCF_004010195.1 Chiloscyllium plagiosum | reverse complement strand
TCCCACTTAAACTTCCCTGACCTTCCCCCCCCTTCTTCATACGTCCCTCAGAGCTCTTCCCTCTTTCCCCTTGAGCTCTCCCAAGCAAATCCCACCAGAGCTTACCCTGTCAGCAGCAGTCCCCAGTCTGCCCTCCTGTTAAGCCCCTACAAGAGCTCTTCACCTCCCTTTTGCCACCTGCCCATTCCCCCCTGCCCCACCCCACCCCACCCCAAAGAACTATCTCCCTCTTTCCTTAAACTTCAAGAAGTTCCCAATTCCTCCCCCAATCCCTTAAAGCTACAAGAGTTCTCCAGTGGAAGCTATGTAGTTAGCTACTGAAGAATACAGACTTGAGCCTGATCCCTGCATCCTGCAGAGTTAGTTTTATGAGATGTTGTTGGTCTTATTGTTTCTGAAATAGGAACAAGTAAAACTATATCAAGCAGGATTTCTCTCCCTGATCCATACTCAGTGAGCTCCTTTGAGCATGTTTGTGTATGTGTGAACTATTGGCACACACAAAATTAGCTAAATCTTAACTGTCCCCATAATCCAATAACCTAGCTGCCAATACTAGCTTTGTAAGTTTAACACTCAAGCATTGTATTAAAGAGTGGCTGATATCAATGGAACTGTGTCTTGATATAAACCAGACTTCAGCTCAGGACTATTTAGCAAAGTATAATGTGTAACGATAATGAATTGTATTTATATAGTATCTGAATGGAATAAAAAATTTCAAAGACTTTGTGTTAATTTGCAGTCAACTAATAACATGAAGAACTGGTGTCAAATGTTATATTTTCCTTATTATGAAAAAAATTGATAGAATCATTGAATCCAAAAGATTCTGCACTGGACCATAAGTCCTCTTCTGCACCTCGTGTAAGTACATGTGACAGTAAACCTAATCCAAACCAATTCAAAAAGAGGCCATTCAGCCCATCCAGTTTGCACTGACCTTCCGAAGAACAGCCCACCTCGACCCAGACCCCCACCACCCAATCACCGTAAACCTACATGAGGTTTCCACCACGGCTAACCCACCTAACCTGCACATTTTTGAACCGTGGGAGGAAGCTGGAGCATTGGAAGAATCCCACACAAACACAGTCAAACTCGATGCAGAGTGCAAACTCTCTTAACAAACATCTAACAGGTTTCAAACATTATCTTTTATAATTGAAGATTGTAATTTCTTCAGTGTAGTGATAATTAGATAGCAGTACAATTTTTTATATTTATTCACAAGATATTGGCATCATTGACTAATTGAGAATTTATTGCACATCCCTATTTGCCCAGATAGTAATTAAGAGTCAACCATATTGCTGTGGGTCTGAAGCCACCTGTAGCTCAGGATTGCAGATATCCTCCCCTAAAGGGCATTAGTGAACCAGCTGGGGTTTTCCAACAATTGAAAGTGGTTATGTGGTCACCATTAGCCTAGCTGGTTATTAATTCCAGATTTTTATTGGATTCAAATATCAGCATCTGCTATATTGGGATTCAACCCCATGTCCCCAGAATATTAACGCGAGGCTCTTCCTGATGAAGGGCTTCGGCCTGAAACATCGACTTTCCTGCTCTTCAGATGCTGCCTGATGTGCTGTGCTTTTCCAGCAACATACTCTCAACTCTGAACTCCAGCATCTGCAGACCTCACTGTCTCTGGATTACTGTTCTAGTGACATTACCGCTGCACCATTGCCTCCCCTTATTATCTCTTATTTGCTATGAAAAATGAATTTTGTGCAAGGTACTTTGCATCTAATGTAGTACATTTAACAACACTCAGCTCCACATGTTATGTTAATGCATAAATACTGTTAACTTATTGCACCTAATTATGAATGGTTCCCGAATAAATATATTCTGTGAATAATTGCTTAAATAGGGCAATATAGTTATGTGACTGTCAGCAGTTTTGTATGTGTAAACAGAAATTTGCTTAATTTGCGTTCAGACATATTTTTTGGAAAGGGCATGTGTTTATCATTATTATTTAGGTTTGAAACAATTGCATTAAATGCATGAAATTCTTATTTCTATCCATGTTACAGCCACTGCAGACTGAATACTTGAATATGGAGGAAGAGGATGTTTATCAGGTTGAAAATGAAGGTGAGGGAGAAACAAAATTTGAATGAGAACAAGAATTAGAAATAAGTAAAGATGGAATTATTACTTTCAATATTTTTCTTCGCAGATAGCATATTGCTAAGATATTAGTATCATTGCCTTAAATTGTAATAAGTGCATATGAGGGAGATCATTCAGTCCGGGGAGAAAGTGAGGTCTGCAGATGCTGGAGATCAAAGTTGAAACTTTATTGCTGGAACAGCACAGCAGGTCAGGCAGCATCCAGGGAACAGGAGATTCGACGTTTCGGGCACAGGCCCTTCTTCAGATCATTCAGTCCATCAGCTCCTCTTATTCCAGTTGTGTAGCCAGCTGCTTCCTGAATGACTGCAAAGTTTTTACCTACACTATCCCTCTGGAGGACCAGCATGCGTATTGTTTACTTTTTATTCCAGCCTTGGGTGACTGTCTATGTGGAGTTTGCACATTCTCCTGGTATCTGCATGGATTTCCTCCAGGTGCTCCGGTTTCCTCCCACAATCCAGAGATGTACAGCTTAGGTGAATTGGTCATACTAAATTGCCCATAGTGTTCCGGGATGTATAGATTAGGTGTAATAGTCAGGGAGAAAGTGAGGGCTGCAGATGCTGGAGATCAGAGCTGAAAATGTGTTGCTGGAAAAGCACAGCAGGTCAGGCAGCATCCAAGGAACAGGAATTCCTGAAGAAGGGCTTATGCCCGAAACGTCGATTCTCCTGTTCCTTGGATGCTGCCTGACCTGCTGTAATAGTCAGGGGTAAATGTAGAGCAATGGGGTAGGGGAATGGTTTGATGGGTTACTCTTCGGAAGGTCTGTGTGGACCTGTTTGGCCTAATGACTTGTTTCCACACTGTAGGGATTCTTAAAAAAAAATGATAACTAACTCTAGTTTTCAGCAGTTTTCTTTGTCAGGGGTTACAAAACTCTGACCTTGTAAGTAATCAATGCCTTCATGGGGGAAGGGGAGAAAACAGATAGCAATGCGAGATAGATTGGATTGAGATAATGGGAAAAAGAAGTGAAAACTATGTGTACCCTCATTACTGAGAGTGTTGTCCACAAATCACATTTTGTTCCAACACAGTAATGCATTGCAGTATTCATATAATGGAACAAATGATGAAACCAAACCTTGAAAAGTTATCAACATTATCTGGACCCTAATATGTGTCACATTCTTCAAATATATTTCAGTGTGATTGCAAAACAGATCAGTAGAGTTTCTGGAGTCAGTGTTGACCTTAGTTAAAGTTGTTATAGTGGACATTGGCTGGAATTCCCTACTGAAGTAGAGTTTTTTTTCTCGAGGTTTAAGAGGAAATCCCTTTTTAATATAATTTAATAATTATTGAAAGGAGTTAACAGGGTTGTTCCAGCATAAGTAAAAACACAATATTCTGACCTTTTGTCAGAATGTAGTTTAAGAGGTTTGACAGAAATCATCGAACTGAAGCATTAACACTGTCTCTCTCCCTTCATAAATGCTGCCTAATCCATTGAGATTTTCTAGCATCCTCTGCTGTTGTTTCCTGGTTTCTGTCTTCCTCCCTTTTCTGGATGAAGAAGTGGACATCTACTCAATTCCATTTCTTTTTTATGTTTCTAGCTAGTTTCTCTCACATTCTAATGTTTCCCTCCTTCTTAATCTTTTTTCCAATCTTTGCTTTTTTAAAATATGTTGCCCAGTTTGTTGACATGCATCTGTCTTTGTGAATTTTTTTCTTAACATACGTTTTTAGCTTTAGTCCTCCCCTTGGAATTTTTCTTTCATATTGGAATTGCCTATTTTGTGGCATCTGATGTATCCCCTTAAAAGTCTGCCACCATATCTCCCATGACTTATCCCTTAATCTAATTTGCCAGTTCACTCTAGCCACTCTGCTTTTATGCCCATGACTGCCTTCATTTGAGTTTAAAATAGTAGACTTGAACTCAGTCTTCTCTCCCTCAAGCTAAATGTAAAATTCAATCTTATTATGATTAATGTTTCCTCGAAGTGCCTTCACTAAGAGATAATTAATTAAATCTACTCTTTTGTACAATATCAAGTATGGTATAGCCTGCTGTCTGATTGGCTCCAGTACATGCTGTTCCAAGAAACTATCCTGAAAACATTCTGTGAAATTCTTTTTCAGCCCAGTTTTGTCCATGTGATTTTTCCAGTCAAAATGTGATTAAAACCCCTGATGACTATTCCCATACATTTCTGACAGTCTCCCTTTTTTTTCTTTCTTGTACTGGGGTTTGTTGCTGAACAAAGAGACCTTGGAGTGCAGGTTCATAGTTCCTTCAAAGTAGAGTCGCAGGTACACAGGATAGTGAAGAAGGCGTTTGGTATGCTTTCCTTTATTGGTTAGAGTATTATGTATAGGTGTTGGGTGGTCATGTTGTGGCTGTATAGGACCTTGGTGAGGCCACTTTTGGAATACTTCGTGCAGTTCTGGTCTCCTTCCTATTGGAAGGATGTTGTGAAACTTGAAAGGGTTCAGAAAAGATTTACAAGGATTTGAGCTGTAGGGAGATGCTAAATCGGCTGGGGCTGTTTTCCCTGGAGTGCCAGAGGCTGAGGGGTGACCTTATAGAGGATTATAAAATCATGAGAGGCATGAATAAGACAAATAGACAAGATAATTTCCCTGGGGTGGGGGAGTCCAGAATTTGAGGGCATTGGCTTAGGGTGAGAGGGGAAAGATATAAAAGGGACCTAACGAGCAACATTTTCACACAGAGTGGTGTGAGTATGGAATGAGTTGCCAGAGGAAGTGGTGTAGACTGGTACAATTACAGCATTTAAAAGGCATCTGGAAGGGTATATGAAAGGAAGGGTTTAGAGGGATATGGGCCAAGTGCTGGCAAATGGGACTAGATTAAGTCTGGATATATGGTCAGCACGGACGAGTTGGATGGAAGGGTCTGTTTCCGTGCTGTACATCTCCACGATTCTGTGGTAATTACTGTTCGAGAGTTCATACTTTATGCCCAGAAGTGACTTGTCTTTATCATTTCTCCACCCAAACCACTTCTACATTCTGCTTATCTAAACAGAACCTTTATTTTTGTAACCTTGAGCTGTATCTATTATTTTACTTTTGGATATCTATTTTCAATTTATTCTTGACACAATTTTGATCCTTTGCCCACTATTTAGTACTTCCCCAATTATGAAGCTTGTTAAAACATGAGCTAAAACATTACAGGGAAGACATTAGATGTTATTATTACAGAGTTTATAGCAGGGCACTTGAAATGTTCAAGATAGTCAGGCAGGGTCAACATGGGCTTGTAAAAGAAAAACATGTTTATCCAAACTGAGGAAGAAGCACATACTGTGAATAGAACATAGAACATAGAAAAATACAGCACAGAACAGGCCTTTGGCCCACGATGTTGTGCCGAGGTTTAATCCTAATGTAAAATATAGTAACTTAACCTACGCATCCCTCAAACTCACTGCTGTTCATGTGCATGTCCAGCAGTCACTTAAATGTCCCTACTAACTCTGCTTCCACCACCACAGCTGGCAGTGCATTCCATGCATTCACAACTCTCTGTGTAAAGAACCTACTCTGACATCTTTCTGCGTAAAGAACCTACTCTGAAGCCTCCTTTATACCTTCCTCCTAATATCTTCAAACTATGAATCCTTATACCAGTCAATCTGCTCTGGGGAAAAGTCTCTGGCTATTGACTCTATCTATTCCACTCATTATTTTGTACACCTCGATTAGGTCTCCTCTCTTCCTCCTTCTCTCCAGAGAGAAGAGTCCGAGCTTATTGAACCTTTCTTCATAAGGCAAGCCCTCCAGTCCAGGCAGCATCCTGGTAAACCTTCTTTGCACCCTCTCCAAAGCCTCTGTATCTTTCCTATAGTAGGGTGACCAGAACTGGACACAATATTCCAAGTGTGGTCTCACCAGGGACTTGTAGAGCTGTAGCAAAACCTCACGGCTCTTAAACTCAATCCCCCTGTTAATGAAAACCAAAACACCATATGCTTTCTTAACAACCCTATCCACTTGGGTGGCAACTTTGAGGGACCTATGTACTTGCACACCCAGATCCCCCTGTTCTTCCACTCTGCTAAGAATCCTGACTTGAACCCGAATGCTGAATATAGGATTAAACCTTCCAAAATGCATCACTTCACATTTAT
>NC_057743.1:40715625-40737343 GCF_004010195.1 Chiloscyllium plagiosum | reverse complement strand
ATTCGTGCATCACTTGCAACAACTGCTCCTTAAATAGTTTCCACATGTCTGCTGTGCCCTTTCTGTGGAACAATTGCTCCCAGTCTGTACTTCCAACTCCTGTCTGATAGTGTCATAATTTCCTTTCCCAATTAAATATCTTCCCTCGGTAACTGCTCCTTTTCCTCTCCAAGGCTATTGTAAATGTGAGGCAGTTGTGATCACTGCCACCAAAGTGTTCTCCCACCACGAGATCTGACACCTGTCCTGGCTCATTGCTGAGCACCACATCCAAAATGGCCTCTCCCCTCGTCGGCCTGTCTACATACTGAATAAGGAATCCCTCCTGAACACACCTGACAAAAATGGCTCCATCCAAACCATCTGCACTAAGGTTCCAGTCGATATTGGGAATGTTGAAATCACCCATAACTACAACCCTACTACTTCTGCATTTTTCCAGAATCTGCCCACCTCTGAGATCCTCAATCTCTCTACTGCTATTAGGGGGTCTGTAGAAAACCCCCAATGCAGTGGCTGTACCCTTGCTGTTCCTAACGTCCACCCATACTGACTCAGTAGACAAACTTTCCTCAACAACCTTCGTTTCTGTAGCTGTGATGCACTCTCTGATTAGGAATGCTACACCCCCTCCTTTTTTAGGATAGAGGGAAGCTAATGGATTTACTGTACTTCGATGTCTGGAAAGCATTTGATCAGGTGTCACATCCACGATTTTCATGGGATATGGGCCACACTGATGGCATTTTATAATTGATATAAATTACTTGGATGAAAGGACCGAAGGTATTGTTGCTAAATTTACTGATCACACAAAGCTATGTAGGAAAACAATTTGTGAAGAAGATGTAAGGAAGCTACAAAGGGATATAATTGAGTCGGCAAAAGTTTGGCAAGTGGAGTCTAATGTTGGAAAAGTGAAATTGTGCTTTTTTGGCAGGAAGAATAAAAACAAGCACATTAGTGAGAGATTAGTGAGACCTGAGATGCAGGGGGATATGTATCCTGTTGTAGTATGCACATTCAACAGTAATTAGGAAAACAAATAGAATGTTGTGATTTATCCTGAGAAATATTAAATTCAAAAGTAGATAGCTTCTGCTTCATTTATATATTAGTGAGATCACGTCTGGAGTAATATGTACAGTATTGGCTAGCTTATTTGTTGAAGGTTGTAAGTGCAATGGAAGCATTTCAAAGAAAGTTTTTTGAACTTCTGTCTGGAATGGGTGGGTTCTCTTATGAGGAAAGGTTGGAGAGTCTAGGCTTGTATTCGACAGAATGGAGAAGAGAACGTGATGACTTGATTGAAATGTATAAGATCCTAAAGTGTCTTGACAAGGATGGCTGTGGAAAGGATATTTCTGCTTGTAGAGTTTACAGTAAGGAAAGAGGCCTTTTGGCTCATCATGTCTGTGCTGGTCATCAAGAACCTGTTAACTCTAATCCCATTTTTCAGCATTTAGCTCATAGCCTTTTATGCTGTGACTCTTCAACTGATTATCTAAGTAGTTTTGAAATGCTCTGATAGTTTCTGCCTCTTCCACCTTTTCAGGCAGTGAGTTACAGATACCCAACACCCTCTGAGTGAAAAAAACTTGCTTAATTTTCCTCTAAGCTCCATCCCCTTTACTTTAAATCTATGCCCCCTGGTTATTGATCTCTCTACTAAAGATAAAAGTTCCCATCCACCTTACCTACACCATTCATAATATTGTACAGCTTAATCAGGCCCCCCCCTTCAGCCTTTTCTGCTTTAAGAAAAACATCTCAGGCCATCTAATTTTTCTTCAAAGTAGAAATGCTCCAGGCCAAGCAACATCATGGTGAATCTCTTCTGCACACAGTACTGCAGCTATGGCTTAACCAACTTATGCAACTAATTGGACAGATCTTACAGAATTGAAAAGATACAACAGGCTAAATGACCTGCTGATGTGTGATAAGCTCTTCTGCCGACACCTGATAACCTTTCACCACCCCTTGCTTATTAAGAATGCACCTACCTCTGCCTTAAAATAAAATTCTGCAAAGATTTCACCTTTTGAGGAAAAGATTTCCAATAACTCAAAAACTTTTGTGAGAAAAATATTCTCCTTATCTCTGTGTTAAATGTGTGGCCCCTTATCGTAAGATAATGACTGCTAGTTCTAGATTCTGCATGAACGGAAACATCATTTCCACAGAATTTTATACATTTCAATCAAATCATTTTTCACTCTTTCTAAATTCCAGTAGATACAACAGTTGCCTGTCTAACTTTTTGCTCATCCTGGTATTAGTCGAGTAAATAAAAAAACAAAATTGCTGATGAAGCTCAGCAGGTCTGGAAGCATCTGTGGAGAGAAAACAATATAAATACTTTGAGTCTCATATGACTCTGTCATAACCCTCAGATCTCCAGTATCCATATTACTTCACTTTTGTTTTAGTAAACCTTCTATGATCTGCTTCCAATCACTTGCGTCCTTGCTTTCATAAGGAAACCAGTGCTGTACACAGTACAGATATGGTCTTATCAATAGCCTGTATAACTAAAGCATAGATTTCATACTTTTACATTAAAGTTCCTTTGCAATGAGCAATATCATTCTGTTAGCTTTCCTAATTACTTGCTGTATACGCATACTAAACATTTGCAATATACAGTATATACTAGAACACCCAGATCCCTCCGTATCTCAGAGCACTACAGTCTCTCACCATATAGATAATATGTTTCTTTTTATTTCTCTTGCCAAAATTGTCAATTTCATATTTTCTCTTCATTATACTTCATTTGTCAGCTTTTTATCTATTCACTTAATTTATCTACATCCCTTTGTGGCATCCTTATATCTTCTTCAAAATTTACTTTCTTACCAATTTTTGTGTAATCAGGAACTATAATAGGTATACCTAATAGCTATACCCTTGGTCCCTTCAAGTCATTTATATAAATTGTAAGGAGTTGAGGCACCAACTGATCCCTGTGGTACACTACTTATTACAGAAAATAGCCCATTTGTGCCTACTCTCTGTAGTCTGTTTTCCCAAAATGTTACCTCCTTCATGATAAGCTTTTACTTCCTGCAATAATACATGATGTGGCATCATTAACAAATGCCTTCTAGAAATCCAGGTACAGTACATGCATCCCTTCCCCTTTACCCAAAAAAGCTCAACAAATTGGTTAAAAATCTTCATTTTTATAAAGTCGTGTTAACTCTACCTGATTATCTTGAACATTTCTAATTGCCTTTCTATAACATTTGTTATAGTAGCTTCTAACATTTTCCCTATGTCAGATGTCAAGCTACCTGGTTAAGGTTTCATGTTTTCTATTCCCCTCCTTTTTAATAAAGGAGCTATTTACAATCCAATAGAATCTTCCTTGAACTAAGGGAAGTTTGGAGAATTGAAAGCAATGTATCAATTATCTAATTAGCCCTATTTTTACAACCTTAATCATCAGGACCCATAGACTTGTCAGCTTGCAACTCAAATAATTTCCTTAGTACCACTTGCTTGGTGACTGGAATTTTCTTGAATTCCTCCCTTCCTTATGTTTTCTGATTTACAATGTTTTGGGGGATATAACTTGTGAAGCCTCCTCTAATTTTATTTATTTTTGACAATTTTATTGTTTGGTACGAGCACCCAGGCTCCATCCTTACTTTCAAGACATATTTCCTGCTTTCTTTCCTTAGCCAGAAGGTGTACGATTCTTCATCCCCAGTAATTTCAGTCTTTGCTTCAGCATCCCCATTTCCAAGCTAATCTCCTTTTGCCTTCCTGTTGTGCCCTTGCTTTGTTCAACAGTGGGTGAGGAGTTTGGGAGGCTGAGACTACTCCCCTCTGGACAAGTAGGGATGGACAATAAATGCTGCCCTGGAAGTGATGGTCACATTCCACGACTGATTAAATTAAATCTTTCTTTACTGGAAAAAAAACCAAACTTACTTCACAGAGTGCAATTCAACAAAGATAACTAACTCTGAACCAAAGTAGGAGATATTAGGAGGGATGAAGAAGAGCGTGTTCGAAGATCTAGATATTGTCATCTGGCACCTGAGCCTGGATTATTGAAGGATATTATCGAGGGCAGCATGCAGAAGAGGAAAGGTTCAAAGGTAGATTGCTGAATTCTTCAGAGGTAATGTCACACTGTTCAAAGAGATTGACTCTTATCAGGTAAATAAGAGAGGAAACCAAACAAGGGCAGTTCCACTCAACTGGAAGTGAAGGAGAAACATTTTGAGAGGTTGATGAGATACAAAAGTTACAGAGCAATTAAGCAGTACAAGGACAGAGAGTGTGGCATGCTCAATATCACCTCTCACAGATTCTAACATTTGGTGAACATCTTTTTAAACAGTTTCTTTGAATCCCCTTTTCTTCCACCAAATTATAGATTCCCCCAAGTCCTTGAACCTTAGATATGAACTCCCTCTAGTTTCTCACCCATACCCTTCCTAAGATAAGTCATAGCATGGTTTTGAAATAATTTAGACTCTACTATTAGCTAGTGCTAAATACAGTAATTATAACTGACAGCTTAGAACTGCCTTGGTTTATTGCTGTAGTTGTTCAACTGCAGCAAATCTGTCCTCCTTTCATTGCCACTTGGATTGTTCTGCTACCAAATGTTATTTTATGACACAAATATTAACAATATATTATTGCATGACTACATTTTTAAATTGTTTCTTAGTTGCCAAGGCAGCATTATTATTAAAGACGTTGAGCACATTTTCAGTTGTGAAATATGAAATATTACACATCACCATGAAAAAGTGTTTCACATTTAATTTGCACATAGAAATATTTATCTCACACATTAATTCTGAGAACTTTTCATATCTTTTCAAACTAGTTTATAGTTATACATTTCTTCATTTTGACATTTTATTGCAGAATTTGGAATTATTAATAGTTATTTTATTATTAATAAAATATACAAAAATATATTTCTAAATTTAAATAAGAAAATTCCATCTTTGCAAAACAATAGATTTTATTAATGGACCTTAACCACGACTTATTTCAATTATTTCTACAATTTGATCGGTTGCAAAATATTATAAATTGCTACAGAAAATATCTGTGATCAGCATGTGTTGGAGCCCTGTGTAAATGATTCTATTTTACAAAAATGTGCACTTGGAACAGATAAAAGTAAGCACTGGGCAATCGATTTATATTTTGACGCCAAGGAAGCAAAAGGAGAATGGAAAATAGTATTATCAACTCAAGATTAACTTACTACCTTTAATCAGACAGTTCATAACCTCGACTTGCCTGGATAAGAACAACTCCAATAATGCTCAAGAAGCTTGACACTATCCAGGACAAAGCAGCCCCACTGATGGTCATCCCATCTGTGACTTTAAACATTCACTCCCTCCACCACTGTCATCAAGATGCAACAACTCAGTAGGGCTCCTTCAGCAACATATTTGAAATGCAAAATCATGCTTACCTGAAAGAAAAAAGACCAACAGACTCATACATCACTTCCTGCAAGCTTGCTTGCAAGTCTGATATTATCACAGATGGAACTACATCCAATTCTTTCACTGTCATTGCTTCAAACTCCTGGAATTCTCTTCCAATTAGCACTCTGGATATATCCACACTACATCAATTGCATTGATTCCAGAAAGCAGTTCACACCACCTTCTTAGAGGTAATTGAAGTGGGCAATAAATGCTGCCTTGCCAGCAATACTCACATCCCATCAATGGATAAAACACTGACTGTTTTTCTATTCCCTGAGCCATGAGGGAATGCCTTGTTCAATAATTGTATTTAAGTAATTTACTAAGCTTTCTGAATACCTTTCACTGCTATTTTGGTCCATTCTACTTAGCTAGTGTCTGGTTTGTCATAGAGTCATAGAGTTGGAGAGCTGTACAGCACAGAAACGGACCTTACGGTCCAATTCATCCCTGCTGACCAGATGTCCTAACCTAATGGTATATACTTGTATTTTTTTTTTAAATTGACATCGTTAAACATGTATGAAACCCTCAGTGATACAATGGTCATATGGATGCTCTGGTGCTTTAATAGAAGTATTGAATAAAATGTTATGTAAAGCAAAGTGCACTTACAAGAACAATTTTGGCACAGGGTCACTTACAAGTTGTAGTTAACTGCCAAATAAATATTGACTTTTCTGTTTTTACTTGTAGGTATGGAAAAACAGTTTTATGTGTTTGATGAACTAGGCATGGAATGCGATGATGAATTTTCAGATGATGATGACCCTGAAATAACATGGTGAGTTGGTGAACTCAGTGGAGCATTGATTCAAGTTAAGCAGGTTAGTTGGAGTATGGAGTTGAAACTTTATTGCTGGAACAGCACAGCAGGTCAGGCAGCATCCAGGGAACAGGAGATTCGACGTTTCGGGCACAGGCCCTTCTTCAGGAATTCCTGAAGAAGGGCCTGTGCCCGAAACATCGAATCTCCTGTTCCCTGGATGCTGCCTGACCTGCTGTGCTGTTCCAGCAATAAAGTTTCAACTTTGATCTCCAGCATCTGCAGACCTCACTTTCTCCTAGTTAGAGTATGGAAACAGATCAGTTCTAATCTAATTGGATGGTTGAGTAGGCTTGAAAGGGGATGATTGGCTGTTCTTGTTTCAATATATTTTGTTCACACCAACATTTTTAGTATCCTCTCTGGTTTTCTTTTGCAGCATACAGTATTTCAAAATTTGTTATATCAATATAGGCTGTTCTGTTTTTTGATTATGCTGTTTTCTTCAAGAGAAACTCATCCTAATCTAAAACAATAAATGCATATATTATTTTAAATTAGTAACTGTGGTTTGCCAGATTAATTTTGATGGTGAACTTTCAACATTTTTGAGATGAGCCTGAAAAATTATATTTTCAGTTTTTTTCAAATGTTAAAAGGATACTTTTACTTAGAAATTTCACCTGCTCTTCAGTATATATACTGTTGTGTTGGTTCATGCTGTCCTGCAGCATCCAAAGTAGAAAGAATAATATTTCTAAAAAAAACAAAAATAAATCTGTGAAAGGCACAGCAAGCCCCCTGGTCCAAGAGAATTTTCTGAGTCTTTGCAAGACCCAGGGTTTCTGAGATAACCAGGTTATCCATTTGGATTTCAATAGGAAAAATACAAAATTAGGTTTTAAGAGTACTGATGGTAAAAAATGAACTGAGCTCAAATTGAACAGATAAAAGAAGGAACTGAAGAGGATTAGTTCACTTGATGGCTTCTGTAATTCATCTCATTGCTTTTCCCTGGAGGGAGGTAAGTGTGCCAGCACTCCCACTAACATAACTGTGGGTGTTGAGTTGGCAGGAGTATATTGCAAATTGTATCATAATTATAGGATTGATACTGTAAACTACAAGTGTAAACCTCAGGTGCTATGTTATATTACATGTGTCAAAGATTATTATGTTTCTATTACATTTGACTTAGTAATCAGAACTATTTCTGTTTAAACATTACACATTTGTAGCTAAAGAGGATGACATTTTTTGTTTGTTATAATTATACATTTTAGGACAGATCTTACAAATTCTTGCTCCTAGTGCAGTTGCATTTGCCAGCTGTGCAGACTAGAAGTTTAAGCACATATGTCAAAAAGCCACCAGAGGATTTAGTAACTATTATTGTTCAGCTGCTATTCCCTAACATTCTTGAACACTGCCTCTCTAGCTCGGTTTCTATTTTAAGCAGAGAGTGGGTATAGGATCCTTCTCAGCGTGGCAGCTGGTGACAAGTGGTGTTCAGCAAGGCTCAGTGCTGGATCCACAAACTTTCACTTTATACATTAATGATCTAGATGAAGGAACTGAGGGCATTCTGGCTAAGTTTGCAGACGATACAAAGATAGGTAGAGAGACAGGTAGCATTGAGGAGGTGAGGAGGCTGCAGAAGGATTTGGACAGGTTAGGAGAGTGAGCAGAGAAGTGGCAAATGGAGTACAACATGGGAAAGTGTGAGGTCATTCACCTTCGTAGGAAGAATAGAGGCACGGACTATTTTCTAACTGGGGAGAAAATTCAGAAGTCTGAAGTGCAAAAAGACTTGGGAGTTCTTGTCTAGGATTCTCTCAAGGTAAACTTGCACGTTGAGTCAGTAGTTAGGAAGGCAAATGCAGTGAAGGCATTTATATTGAGAGGTCTTGAATTAAAAACAAGGATGTACTTATGAGGCTCTATAAAGCTCTGGTCAGGCCATAATTAGAGTATTGTGTGCAGTTTTGGGCCCCATATCTCAGGAAGCGTGTACTGGCCCTGGAGCGTGTGCAGAGGAGATTCACGAGAATGGTCCAAGGAATGAACACCTTAACATATGAGGAATGTTTGACGACTCTGGATCTATACTCGATGGAATTTAAAACGATGAGGGGGATCTAATTGAAACTTACAGAATATTGAATGGCCTGGACGGAATGGATGTTGGGAAAATGTTTCCAATGGTAGGAGAGACTAGAACCTGAGGGCATAGCCTTAGAGTAAAAGGAAGATCTTTTGGAATGGGGACAAGGAGAATCTTTTTCAGCCAGAGAGTGGTGAATCTATGGAATTCACTGCCACGGAAGGCTGTGGAGGTCAGGTCATTGAGCATATTTAAGATTGAGATAGATAGGTTCTTGAGTATCAAGGGAAGTAGGGTTACAGGAAGAAAGTGGGAGAATGGGGTTGAGAAACCTATCAGCTATGATTGAATGACAAAGCAGACTTGATGGGCTAATTGGCCTAATTTCTGTTCCTATGTCTTATGGTCTTAAAGCCTACCACTTCAAACAAGTTTTTGGTGATCTAGACTAGCAACTGCATATAGAGTTATATAGTCATATAGCATTAAAACAGGCCTTTCGGCTCACCATGTCCATGCCAACCAACAAACATCAAACTACACAAATCCCATTTACCTGCACTGATTCATAGCCTACAATGCCCTGGCATTTTAAGTGTTCATCTAGATGCTTCTTAAATGTTGCAAGAGAACCTGTCTCCACCATCTCCTGAGTAGCACATTCTATATATTAACACCCCGTGGGTAGAAACACTTTTTCTCAGATCTCCTCTAAACCACTTACTCCAGCATCCTAATCTTATTCCTTCTGGTCTTAGACACATCTGACGTGGGGAAAATATTCTCATGATCTACTTTCGTCTATGCCTCTCATAATTTTGTGTATCTCAATAAATTCTCTCTCAGGCTCCTCTGCTTCAATGAAAACAAACCCAGCCTATCCAGTCTCTCCTCATAACTGTGACTTTTCATCCCAGGCAACACCATGGTGAACATCCTCTGCACCCTGTCCAATGCAATCATGTCCTTCCGGTAGTATGGTGACCAGACAATACACAGTATTCCATCTGTGGTCAAACAGATGTTTTATAAAGTTAAAACAAGACTTCCTTGCTTCTATATTGTATGCCCTGGTTAATAAATGCAAGCATCCCACATGCCTTCTTCACCATCCTGTATACCTGCACAGACAAAATTCAGGGATCTGGGGACTCGTACATCAGGGTCCCTTTGTTCCTCAATACTCTCTAGAGATCTATCATTCAAGCATAAAAACATTCCTCCACCATTGCCCTTTGCCTCCTATTTGCAACCCAGTTGCCAACTTGCCTTGGATCCCATGGGCTATTATCTTTTGGACTAGCTTTCCATGTGTGACATTGTTAAAGGCCTTATTGAAGTTCACTTAAATCACTTCAACTGCACAACCCTCATCAATATATTTAGCCACCTTATGAAAAAAATCAATTAAATTCATCAGACAGAATTTCCCTCAATCAAATCCGTGCTGACAATCCATTATCAATCCCTGCCTTTCTGAGTGTTGATTAATCTGTCCCTGAAAATTGTTTCCAACAATCTCCTATCACTGATGTCAGACTAATTGGTCTGTAATCACCTGGCCTATTTATGCTGCCTTTCTTGAACAAAAGAACGACATTAACAATCCTCAGTCATCTGGCAATTTATCTGTGACCAGCGAAGTATTAAATATCTCTGTCAGGGCCCTAGCAATCGGTTCCCTTGCCTCCTATTGCAGCTTGGGGTACATTTCATCAGGCTTTGGAGACTTTTGCACCTTTATGCCCACTGAAACATCTAATATTTCCTCCTTATTAATCTTAACATGTTCTAGTAACTCACTATCTCAATTGAAATCCTCAGATACAATGTCTTTCTCATATGTGAATGCACAGAAGTATCCATTTAAGACCTTGCTCACATTCTCAGGCTCCATGCACAGATTGCCCCATTGGGCAATTCCCACTCTTTCCCTGGTCATTGAGTCATAGAGTCATACAGCATGGGTAACAGACCTTTCAGTCCAACTCATCTGTACCGACCAGACATCCCAATCTGACCTTGTCCCATTTGCTAGCATTTGGCCCATTTCCCTTCAAACCTGTTCATGTGCCGATCCAGATGCCTTTTAAATGTTGTAATAGTACTAGCCTCCACCATCTTCTCTGGCAGCTCGTTCCAGACACGTTCCACCCTCTGCGTGAAAAGGACTCTCTGATTCTTTTTAAATCTTTCCCCTTTCACCTTAAACCTATGTCCTAATTTATTTTTTAAGCAATCCCTTATATTCCCTTTTGAAGAGCCTCCCCTGTTTTTAATGCTCTGTACTTGACATCTGCTTCTTTCTTTATATTTATCAAACTTGCAATATCTCTTGACATTTAACGTTCCCTGGACTTGCTGCCCTTGCACTTCACTCTTAGAGGAACATGCTGGCCCAAAATTCTCATTATACTCTCTCATACTCATCTGTTCACCCCCCTACTGGACTGTTTTAGCATCTTTTCCAAATCAGTTTGGACCTTGCTCTCAATTTTACAGCTACTCTGTGCCCCAACCCCCTGCCAAATTATTTAAAACACAAGCGAATCTCCTATCAGGGCTATTGGACCCATGATTGTTTAGGTACAACCTATCCAGCTTGCACAGGTTCCTCCTACTCCAGAAGCTATCCCAGTGATTCAAAAGTCTGAAGCCCTCCCTCCGAGGGCTTTACCACATGTAAAGCCACCATAGCATCCCTTTGCCACATGTATAGTTGAGCTATCTTCCTATTCCTATACTCAGTGTGTGACACTGGAAGTAATTCAGAGATTACAACATTAGTTGTTGACCTCTTTAATTTACTACCATCTCTCCTGTTGCAGGACCTCATTTCTTCTTTCTATCCATGTCGTTGGTACCCACTCTTATCAAATGTCCTACAGCCGATCTGAGACATCCCTAACCCTGGTACCAAAGAGGCAACAAGTCATTGAGAGTCTTGCTTGCTGACACAAAACTGCCTTGATGTTAGACTGGGATGGACAAAGTCAGAAGTCATTTGACACCAGGTCATAGTCCAACAGGTTTATTTGAAATCACAAGCTTTCGGAGGCTGCTCCCTCGTCAGGTGAAGACCACTGAAGGTTGAATGTTTTAACTCCCCCTCCCACTCCACCAAGCACATGCAGATCATGGGCCTCCTCCATCGCCAAACCCTTACCACCCGACTCCTGGAGGAAGAACGCCTCATCTTCCACCATGGGACCCTGCAACCACACATGATCAATGTGGATTTCACCTCATTTCCTCTTCCCCCTTCCTGATGAAGGGTTTATGCCCAAAGCGTTGATTCTCCTGCTTCTTGGATGCTGCCTGACCTGTTGTGCTTTTCCAGTACCACACTTTCGAATTTGAAAGGGGGGGTGGCCCCAGGGAACTCCTGCACCACGTGTCATAGTTACCAGTCTTCCTGGTGATCACCCAACGCTTTACTTCCTATGAAGCCCTTACTTGTGATATGACCAGCTCACTAAACATACTATCCACAAGGTCCTCAGCATCATGGATGCTCTATAGTGAGTCCATCCACAGCTTCAGCCACTCCATGTGGTCAAACCAGAGCTGCAGCTGGACACACTTCCTGCATATATGGCTCAGTGTCATACTTCTGTTTTATAGTGCTCCCATGAAGAAAAATTTGAGCTCACAACTAGATTAACCATGATTTTAATGAATGGTACAGCAAATCAAAAGGGCCGAATGGCCTACTCCAGCTCATAGGCCCTATCAGATTGTAATGTGTAAGAGCTAAAGTAGGTCACTTGACCCATTGAAAGTGCTGTGCCATTCAGTCACTTCATGGCAGATTTGATAAACCTCAATTCCACCTACTACATTATTCAAATAGTCCTTGATTCCCCCACCTAATTAAAAATTGTCTACCTCAGCCTTGAATTGTTTAGCGACCCAGCCTTGACAGTCATCTGGGGTAAAGAATTCCACAGATTGACTACTCTCAGAAGAAATTCCTCCTTATCTCTATCCTACTCTGAGATTATGCCCTCTGGTCCTATACTCCTTTGCAAGGGGAAATGACATCTCTGCATATAACTTGTCAAGCTCACTAAGAATCTTATATCATCCTACAAAGTCTGTTCTCATTCTTCTAAACTCCAATGAGTACAAGCCCAAACTACTTAACCTCACCTCATGAGAAAATCCCTTCACACCCAGAATCAAACAAGCTAGCCTTCTCTGGCCAGTATATCTTCATTTAGAGAAGGGGACCAAAACTGTTCACAGTATTTTAGCTATAATCTGACTGATACCCTGTATAGTTTTAGCAAGACTTCTTATTTTTATGGTCCAGTCCCTTTAAAATTAACGCCACCATTCCATTTGCCTTCCCTGGTACCTGCTGAACCTGAATGCTAACTTTATGTAATTCATGCATGAGAACCACTAAATCCCTCTTATTTATTTATTATTCATTTATATCTCAGAAGGTATAGTGAAAAGTGTTTTGTTCAATTTTTTGATTCATGCTGCCAAAGTGCTTAACCTCACATTTCCTCACATGATATTTCATCTGCCAAGTTTTTACCCATTCACCCACCTACCTAGATTCTTTGTGTCATCCTCCCTACATGCCTTCACAACTATGTTTGTGTCATTCACATCCATGGCTCTAGCACATTCACCACCATCATCTAAGTCATTAGTATACATTATGAATAATTGTGGCTCCAGTACTGATCCCTGTGGCACACCACTAGTTACAGGTTGCCAATGCTGGAAATATCTCCTAGATCCTACTCTCTGCCTTCTGTTAGTTATCCAATTCCCTGTCCATGCTTATATACTAGCCCCAACACCAAGAGCTCTTATCTTAGTAATTAGCCTTATGTACATTACTTAATCGAACACCTCTTAGAAATCCAAATATATTACATCGATTGGGTCCTCTTTATCTAGGTTAGAGTGGTGCTGGAAAAGCACAGCAGTTCAGGCAGCATCCGAGGAGCAGGAAAATCGACGTTTCAGGCAAAAGTCCTTCTCTTTATCTACCTTTGCTACCCTCTCAAAGAAATCTAACAAACTTATCTGGCATGATTTCCCCTTTGTTCCTTTGGGAATGTCTTGGGACAATTTTATTCTGTTAAGGGCATCAGGAAGTACCATAAGCTGTTTGTAAAATAATGTTGCAAACTGAGCAAGTTGTTGAGAAAACTGTAAGAGATTATTTTGATTTTGATTTAAGAATGTTATTCATTATTTTATTTTAAGGGAGGAAAATGATTCTACTAGTGTAAAAGACCTGAGCTATCCTGAGACGGTGCACATCCAAAAACGTCAAAGAAGGCTGAAGGAGCTGGAAATACTGCATCAGGAAAAGGATTTGAATGTTCAAAAAATAAGGTACTTAATAATTTCTGTAATCCTTTAAGTGTTCTGGGTGAATCATATTTTATGAATTGAAAAGAAGATATGAGGTTGATTTGGACATCTGCATATGAAAGTGAGATTTTTCTCTGTGCGTATTTGACAGGATATCTTAATAATTTATCATTACAGTATCTGTATAATTTCAACATATATTTGTTTCAATATATATATTCATTGCTGTTTGTCCTTCCAATTAGAAATCATGGGCTGAATCTTACCATATTTTGGCAAAATGTAATTTTTTGCCAAGTTTCTCTCCATGAGGCCTAACTGGTTTTCTCACACAACTCTCCCAACTTGATCGCAAACAAAATACCACACCTGTGTGGTGCCCCACTCGTTCGATGCTAGCTTGATTCTCGCTCCCACTTGCTATGGCTGAACGTACTCACCAGATATCTTGGAACATTTGGCATATGTGAAATCTGCACCCCGCTTTGCGGACAGAGACCCGAATGTCCTGATAAATGAGTTAGTGCAAAGGATTGTGTTCAGTGTAGGAACACTGCATTCAGTTCTGGTCCCCCAGCTACAGGGGAGATGTTGTGAAACTTGAAAGGGTTCAGAAAAGATTTGCAAGGATGTTGCCAGAATTGGAGGATCTGATCTATAGGGAGAGGCTGAATAGGCTGGGGCTGTTTTCCCTGCAGCGTCAGAGGCTGAGGGGTGACCTTATAGAGGTTTATAAAATCATGAGGGGCATGAATTGGATAAATAGACAAGGTCTTTTCCCTGGGGTGGGGGAGTCCAGAACTAGAGAGCATAGGTATAGATTAGATTAGATTAGATTACCTACAGTGTGGAAACAGGCCGTTCGGCCCAACAAATCCACACCGACTCTCCGAAGAGTAACCCATCCACTCCCATTTCCCTCTGACTAATGCACCTAACACTATGGGCAATTTAGCATGGCCAAATCACCTGACCTGCACATCTTTGGATTGTGGGAGGAAACCGGAGCACCCAGAGGAAACCCATGCAGACGCAGGGAGAATGTGCAAACTCCACACAGACAGCCATCCGAGGCTGGAATCGAACTGGGTCCCTGGCGCAAGAGGGGAAAGATTTAAAAGGGACCTAAGGGGCCACATCATTCACGGCCTGGGAAGATTCCACCCCATGTTGTGTTAACACTGGGGACAGGTAAGGAAGGGAAATTGAGGCCACAATCAGGTCAACCATGATCTTATTGACTGGTGGAGTAAGATAGAGGTGCTATATGGCCTACTTCTGCTTCTAATTTATGCTTTTGCATTCAACACACAATGTTTCACCAAGTGGAATTGTTAGCTGAGAAATAACAACACTTATCTGTCTGCCTTTATAAGTAAGCATCAGATTCAAACTATACAATTATGTTAGAAGGTAGTCTAATTTGGAGAAATATTTCAGATTGATCATGTTCAGTTTACTTCTTGTACTTTCATGATGCAGTTTTTGTATCATAAAAATGATGTTGCTCAATGTTAGTCCGACCTGTGGAACCAATCTGAAGCCCATCTAACCTACACTATGCCATTCTCATACGTATGCCCATCCAATGACCATTTAAATGCCCTTAAGTTGGCGAGTCTACTACTGTTGCAGGCATTGCGTTCCAGATCCCTACTACTCTCTGAGTAAAGAAACTACCTCTGAATTCTGACCTATATCTACCACCCCTCAATTTAAAGCTATGTCCCCTCATGCTGGCCATCACCATCCGAGGGAAAAGGCTCTCGCTGTCCAACCTATCAAACCCTTTGATTTTCTTATACAGTATGTCTCAAGTCATCTCTCAAACTTCTCTCTAATGAAAACAGCCTCAAGTCCCTCAGCCTTTCCTCCAAGAACCTTCTCTCCATACCAGGCAACATCCTAGTAAATCTCCTCTGAACCCTTCCCAAAGCTTCCACATCCTTCCTATAATGCGGTGACCAGAACTGTACACAATACTCCAAATGTGGCTGCACCAGAATTTTGTACAGCTGCAGCATGATCTCATGGTTCTGAAACTCAATCCCTCTATCAATAAAAGTTAACACACCGTATGCCTTCTTAACAACCCTATCATGGGTGGCAACTTTCAAGGATCTATGTACCTGGAGACCGAGTTCTTTCTGCTCATCCTCACTACCAAGAATCTTACCATTAGCCCAGTACTCTGCATTCCTGTTACTCCTTCCAAAGTGAAATCACCTCACACTTTTCCACATTAAACTCCATTTGCCACCTCTCTGCCCAGTTCTGCAGCTTATCTATGTCCCTCTGTAACCTACAACATCCTTCAGCACCATCCACATCTCCACCCACCTTAGTGTCATCCGCCAACTTACTAACGCATCCTTCTATGCCTTCATTTATATAAATGACAAACAGTGGACCCAAAACAGATCCTTGCAGTACCCCACTAGTAACTGAACTCCAGGATGAATATTTCCTATCAACTACCACCTTCTGTCTTCTTTCAGCTAGCCAATTCTGATCCAAACCGCAAAACCACCCTCAATCCCATGCCTCCATATTTTGTATAATAGCCTACCGTGGGGAACCTTATCAAACGCTTTACTGAAATCCATATACACCACATCAACTGCTTTACCCTCATCCACCTGTTTTGTCACCTTCTCAAAGAACTCAATACGGTTTGTGAGGCATGACCTACCCTTCACAAAACCGTGTTGACTATCCCTAATTAACTTATTCCTCTTTAGATGATTATAAGTCCTATCTCTTATAACCCTTTACCCACTACAAGTAAGGCTCACAGGTCATTAATTTCCAGGGTTGTCTCTACTCCCCTTCTTGAACAAGGGAACAACATTTGCTATCCTCCAGTTTTCTGGCACTATTCCCGTAGACAATGATGACATAAAGATCAAAAGATCAAAGCCAATGTTCTGTGTCAGTGCATCAAGCATGAGATGTGTAAAACAGGTTCACTCTTCTGATCCATTTTCCTTGGTAAGTGAATTGGGAATTTATCAGAAGGTATGGAGCAGAAGTTATTTCCCCTTCGAGCAGGTGGAGTCTGTTGACATCAACAACTAGATGACTCAAACAATATCTGAGCGTTAAGTGACATTCCTATTAGCAGAAATAACAGATCTAAAAAGTTTTTTTCGAAAAAGATCTTATAGCTTTAAAAGTTGGAGTTCTGCAGGATTAACAAGCTTTCACAGGAGCTTTGTCTTGTGGATTGAGAAGGCCTGATCCAAAAATGTGAGATTCCTTGTGGAGCCATTACCTACACATTCACTCATGGGAATGAAACTGAGAGGCAATGCTGAGGAAGTCAGTTTCATTATGAGGCTGGAAAGATGAAGAAGTATTTCATATGGACGAGGAGGGATTGAAGCTTGGCAAGTGAATGTGAACAAGTGAATGTGCTTGTGCTGTGCAACTAGTGCGAAGAAGATTTAGAGGGATGAAGCGAAAATGCTCTCAGAAGAAGAGAATTTATTGAGGTGCACAGATTACTTCTTAGTTGAGAAGCATAAACTTCTGGTGCCCTATTTTATCCCATCTGGGAAGGTCAGTGAGTTTCTTCCACCATTGTGTTCTACACCTTCCCTATGCATTGCTGGCCAATGCAGCTGGTATTCTATTCCTTTCTGTCTTCTGGTATGCATTATGCCCTGTTGCTTTTGAATTTTTTTCTCCTAATGTGACAGACAGCACCACTCTCATTGAGATTGTTACAGTTTGCAGCAGCGTTTCTATACGCATCAGTGTCCTGACGAAGGGTCACTCAACCGGAAACATTAACTCTGATTTCCCTCCACAGATGTTGCCAGACTTGCTGAGCTTTTTCAGCAATTTATTTTTTTATTTCTGATTTCAGCATCTGCACTTCTTTCGTCTTTGTTTGTCATAATCCCATCTGATTTTATCACTGGATAAGTTGGATCTCAGACTGAAACTAAAAGATTTTCCAAGCTATGGGTGGTTACCCTAAGCAAAAAGCAGTTATGGATGCTCCGAACTGAAAGCCTAAAGCTTTACTCTGCTTGTAAAATCTCTCCCAATGTAAAACAAATTCCCATTACACTCCAGGAGCTATTTCTACCATGCTATTTCTTAAAGACATTCAGACTTCGGAAAACCTGACAAATTAATTATTCAATCCCTTCATTCATGCAGACCAATGCTTACATGCCACTCATTCAAAATCTAAACTTTATAATAAATGATGTTAAAATATATATAACATTTTACATCACAATACTTTTATCAAACTTTTGTGAAGTCATTTGATTCAGTGATCATTCTGTCGCCATCTTATCAGAAAAGAAGGCAAGAAATGTATTAAGCAGTTGAGTTTTAAAATAAGCAACAGCAGTTAAGTCCACGGCAAGCTTCCATACCTAATACTTTGAAAGAATTTTACATAAACTGACAGCCAGTTTTAGCCTGTTATTATGAAAAAGCACCTGAAATAGCTAAAACAGTTCCTTAACCGCGCAAAAGAACCTAGGATCTGTTAATTACAATGGTTCTGCTCGGTACTAGTTTTGCCTTCTTTTTCACAAGTTCGTGTTATCAGACTTTAACCTTTGGTTGTTTGGATTTACCAAAACTTGCTTTCATCTGGGTGTAGCTGCACAAGTGCATGATGTTCAGAGTGTATTCGAGTGAAAACCTGTGCAAATCTAGGCATGCCAGTTCTTTGCATATCTGATTGCCTAAAGTTTGACTTGAAAATGTGTTGCTGGAAAAGCGCAGCAGGTCAGGCAGCATCCAAGGAACAGGAGAATTGCAGATGCTGATCTCCAGCATCTGCAGTCCTCACTTTCTCCTTAAAGTTTGACTTGACTTGGGATTTAGGTGTTTTTCCAGATAGGCTACTATTTCAGGGTAGTAAAAAAAAAATAAAATCCACTTTTATTTCAGTAGATTCCTGGAGGTTTTGACTTATTTATCTAAAGGTTGCATCCTTTCTTTATGGCCATTTATAATGAATCCATTTCATTTTAGTTGACTGAATATCCTGTTTCCATTGCTTAGGATTATGGTATTTTCTGGAAGTGATTCCCAATATGTAATGGGCAATATTCCATGTTACTAGCAGCTTTCTGCATAAAAATTAGGAGTTGAACTTCACAAAGCCCTTTCCTCCTTGTAAAATTCACTCTAGATGCCTTACCATCCCCTGCCTTTCCACCTTGCACCTGGAAGTCTGTTGTCTCATCCAAGAGTGTTTATAGTGTTCTGAATACAGTTCAATAGGTCAGCAATAGAAATAGTTCTGTGCATCCACTGGATATAATCGTGAGAATGTATTTTGGACAGCCAAGTGTTCATTTTTAGTATGGAGATTATAATACTTTCGATTGAAACGATTATTTGATAATAGCATGACAGCCAGAGCAAAATTGTTTGCCATGAAAATAAAAGGGTGTTGCATTATTTGCAACATCTTGCAATCAGGCAGCTCATTTGCACATGGCATGTTGTGAGGTTGGGAATGATCAATGGCAGTAATTAGAACATCTCACTGAGGGATTCTGACACTTTACTGCATCATTGCTTTTTCAGCTGTTTAGATTCAGACAAAAAATTTCCAGCAGATGTCTATGAACATGGATATCCGTATTACCAAATATGTTTATTTTTAGAACATGGTCTTCGGATATTTTGCAATGTTAAACAGTTAGCTATAGATGCATTAGTCTATTTTTCAAGTGATCGTTTATTAAATGTAAATTTTCATTTCACTTCCATGTTAAGTCAGATTATTTAGATGTCTGAATGAACTCAATGTTGTTTTTAATACGTTTCCAAAGTACATTTTCTTCTGTTTTCTTAAAATCCTACCTTTGTAAATACTACTAGCATGGTGTCATGCTAGAAATCATTCCCAACCTCACAACACCAGGGATTCAGTTTTGATTCTACCCTTCAGGCTGCGTGGAGTTTTCACGTTCTCCCCAGGTATACGTGTGTTTCCTCCAGGTGCTCTGGTTTCCTCCTACAGTCCAAAGATGTGCAGGTTAGGTAGATTGGCCATGCTAAATTGCCTCATAGTGTCCAAGGATGTGCAGGCTAGGTGAGTTAGCGAGGATAAATGATGTCTTACAGGGATAGGTTCTGGACCTTGCTTCAAGCCTATTCTTGATGTCATGTCTTCATTTTGCCACTTGGTGTTTTCAAATAATAGACATGTTCTTTCTTTAATTCAAGAAAACCTTCTGATTAACTCGTTCATGTAAACATGTGTTAACTCTGTTTCACTTAGAGAAAGATATAGCTTTGTCTTAAAAAGACTTCAAGCCTTTGTTGCTCCCAATCAAGGGAGAGGGCTGAAAAGAGGGGTTTCAGTTCATCTCTTCCAATTTGATCTTAACAGCAGTGATTGCATGATGCTGATTCTCCATAACCTATTTGGGATCTTATACATAAGATAACTCACTTGATTGTAACTGTCCTGAATAGATTAGATGATCCAATGAGAAAACTGATTGTATTTCAACACAGTGCCAGGGACCTGGGTTCGATTGCAGCCCTGGGTAATTATCTGAGTGGAGTTTGCATGTTAGCCCCGTATCTGCTTCGGTGCTACGGTTTCCTCCCATAGTCCACAAACACGCAAGGTAGGTGGATTAGCCATCCTAAATTGCCTCATAGTGTCCAGGGATGTGCAGGCTAGGTGGATTAGCCAGAATAAATGATTTCTTACAGGGACAGGTTCTGGATCCTGGTGGGATGCTCTTCAGATGGCCAGTGCAGGCTCAATGGATCGAATGGCCTCTTTCTGTACTGTAGGGTTTATATGATTTTTCCTGCCATTTTGTATTTCAATATCAGGCACCATGCATACATGCTGGTATGTCAATAATTATAAATTCTAATTATTCATTATCACAGGGCTTTCTGATCGATTGCAATTATCTATTTTATTACTGGGTAATAGTAAAAGCTAAAAAGAAATATACTTTATAATATATTTATGATATAAAATAATCATGAATTCAGATTTCATACGAATATAGATCAGGATCCGTTTGTGATTTTGACTGACCGTTTGCCTGAGTATTAACTGACAAAATGTAAATGGCTGATCCTACGTAACTTTCATCGAATCAATTTAATTTTATAATATTCCTTAAGATGTCTTACTTATTTCAGATCTTTATTTCATCTCATACCAAAATAATTATTGTGGTTTGATCCTTTAATCATGTTGTTTCAGTGAAATTCTACAGTAATTTTCTGTGGATAGCCCTCCTGAATTTCTGAAAATGTCCTGTAGATGTTTACATTTCTGGATGAATCCAAAACTGAAGATCACAAATATAACATAGTCACCAATAAATCAGGAGAAACCTCTTTACCAATATAGTAGTTAGAATGTGGAACCTGCTGCCTACATGGAGAATTTGAAGTGAATGGTAAAGATATACGTAAGGGGGAAGCTGGATAAGTATGCAAGGAAGTAAGAATAGAAGAATGCCCTGATAGAGTTAGGTGAAATACAACATAAAGAGCAACGTGCGCTGAGACAGCACTTCTAACAGAGTAAAACATTGTCAGGCACTTCAAAGGAGTATAATCAGATGAAAATTGTTACAAAATGAAATAATGAGGCAAGATTCAGAAACAAGAATTTTGGTTTTTGGGGATGAGTGTATTATATTATTATGACCAGTGAGATGGGATGGTTTGGCAATAGAACATAGAACAAAACAGCATAGAACAGGCCCTTCAGCCCACGCTGTTGTGCCGACCACTGATCCTCATGTATGCACCCTCAAATATCTGTGACCATATGCATGTCCAGTAGTCTCTTAAATGTCCCCAATGACCTTGCTTCCACAAGTGGTTCTGGCAACGCATTCCATGCTCTCACAACTCTCTGTGAGAAGAACCCACCTCTGACATCCCCTCTATACTTTCCTCCAACCAGCTTAAAACTATGACCCCTCGTATTAGCCATTTCTGCCCTGGAAAATAGTCTCTGGCTATCGACTCTATTTATGCCTCTCATTATCTTGTATA
>NC_057743.1:40694692-40715331 GCF_004010195.1 Chiloscyllium plagiosum | reverse complement strand
GACCTTCCAAAATGCATCACTTCGCATTTATCCAGGTTGAACTCCATCTCCCACCTCTCAGTCCATCTCTGCATCCTGTCAATGTCCCGCTGCAGCCTACAACAGCCCTTTATACTATCAACGACACCTCCAACCTTTGTGTCGTCTGCAAACTTGCTGACCCATCCTTCAATCCCCTCATCCAAGTCATTAATAAAAATTACAAACAGTAGAGGCCCAAGGACAGAGCCCTGTGGAACACCACTCACCACAGACTTCCAGGCAGAATATTTTCCTTCGCTCGCTGTCTTCTGTTGGCCAGCCAATTGTGTATCCAAACAGCTAAGTTCCCCTGTATCCCATTCCTCCTGACCTTCTGAATGAGCCTACCATGGGAAACCTTATCAAGTGCCTTCCTGAAGTCCATATACACCATATACACAGCTTGACCCTCATCAACCTTTCTAGTCACATCCTCAAAGAACTCGATAAGGTTTGTGAGGCATGACCTGCCCCTCACAAAGTTGTGTTGACTGCATTTAATCAAGCTATGCTCTTCCAGATGGTCATAAATCCTATCCCTCAGAATCCTTTCTAACACCTTGCAGACGACAGAGGTGAAACTTGTAATTGCTGGGGATTTCCCCATTTCCTTTCTTGAAGAGAGGAATTACATGTGCCTCTCTCCAGTCCTCAGGTACGACTCCAGTGGAGAGCGAGGATGCAAAGATCTTCGCAAGTGGCGAAGCAATTGCATTTCTCGTTTCCCAAAGCAGCCGAGGACAAATCTGGTCCGGGCCTGGCGACTTGTCAACCTTAATGTTTGACAAAATTTTCAGCACATCAGCTTCCTCTATCTCTATCCATTCCAGCATGCACACCTGCTCTTCAAAGGTTTCATTCACTACAAAGTTCATTTCTTTCGTAAAGACAGAAGCAAAAAACTCATTTAGGGCTTCCCCTACCTCCTCAGACTCCACACACAAATTGTGCTATCCTTGATCGATCCTACTCTTTCTTTGACCATTCTCTTATTCCTCACATAAGTGTAAAATGCCTTTGTGTTCTCCCTAATCCGTTCTGCCAAGCCTTTCTTATGCCCCCTCCTGGCTCTCCTCAGACCACTTTTGAGCTCCTTCCTCGCCTGCCTCTAATCCTGTAGAGCTGAGCTTGACCCTAGCTTCCTCCACCTTACGTAAGCTACCTTTTACCTTTTGACGAGAAGCTCCACCGCTCTCGTCATCCAAGGTTCCTTTATCTTACCACTTCTTGCCTGTCTCAGAGGGACATATTTATTCATCACTTGCAACAACTGTTCCTTAAACAGTCTCCACATGCCTATAGTGCCTTTACCATGGAACAATTGCTCCCAATCCATGCTTCCTAATTCATGTCTAATCGCATCATAGTTTCCTCTTCCCCAATTAAATATCCTCCCATTTTGCCTAATCCTCTCCTTCTCCATAGCTATGTAGAATGTGAGGCAGTTGTGGTCACTATCACCAAAATGCTCTCCCACCACAAGATCTGATACCTGCCCCGGCTCGTTTCTGAGCACCAAGTCTAGAATGGCCTCTCCCCTCGTCGGCCTGTCAACGTACTGAGTTAGGAAACCCTCCTGAACACACCTTACAAAAACAGCTCCATTCAAATCTTCTGCTCGAAGAAGGTTCCAATCAACATTGGGAAAGTTAAAGTCACCCAATCCACTTCTTAACCCCTTCTGGATCGATTGCAAGAAATATTTTACTTCTTTCTAGCTTGTAACTATGCACTTCAATTGAATCAAGGTCAAAATTAATGAAGCAAATGCAACATTGTTTTGAATGAAAGGAGCAGAAATTTTATTACTTACTTACCACTAGACATAAACATAAACCATGATATTAAACACACATACACACAGACACCAACACAGGTACAGAGTTTAAAAAGAACTCTCACATACAGACAGGAAGAATACAGTTATTAGAATCCTGGAGTGATTAAATTTTGACCTAAGACTGTAGTTGTTCAATTGGTGATGATATCCTCGGTCGTGCAAATATAAAGATTACCTCGAGGCCATGGTCAGTGGTTGTTTCTCCGATTTGCTTTTTTAACCAGGCACTGTTTTCATGTTGATGAGGAACAGGCAGAGAAAGAATTTCAATCCTTGCTGTTACAAATTTTTGTCTTTTGATAAAAAGGCAATTTTAATTCAGATAATTTTGTTTATTGGTTCCTGATCTTGTCTCAACCTATAGTCAAATAATCGCTGCAGCAATTTTAGATACATGATTAAAATCAAATGATGGAAGTTGAAAATTATGTCAGGTTTTGTGAATGCACTTGAACAGGCAAGAATCACGGCATTGTGTTTGTCTGTGATGTTACATTTTTCTGTCATGACCTGTTTGAAACTGAGTTTCAAAGTCACAATTCTTTTTAGAATGGAGAAGGAGAAATAATTATGTTGCAAACAATAAATGGCCAAAAGCAAAAAAAAAACAGTCGTCTGATTGGCAACTCCAGTTCACAGAAAGTTTGTACTTCAATCTTCTCTCTGGCTGTTTGCAGCGATCTCCTGCATGCCCAAAATGATATTTGCCTTTGCTTCTTTTCCATCTCTCACTTCTGTCTGATATATATCTCATTGCAATTGTAATATTTCTGTGTGACTCCTAGTCTAACTCATATATGCATATTATGTACATAATATTTCACTTTGTCCTTGATAGATATATCCATGGAGAAACTAAACTGTATATAACTATTCTGATGATGTCTTCCCCCTGTTTTCTGCTATGTTGTTAATTTTAAGTCTGAGATAGTTCATTTTTTGTTAAGTAAAGATATTAAGGAATATGGCCAAAGGCAGATATATGGAGTTAGGCCACAGACCAGCATTGATCTCATTGAATGGTGGAATAGGCTCGTGGGGATGAATGGCCTAATCCAGTTCCTATCTTCCTATTTAATTCAGCAAAGCAAGTAGATGCTTAATGTAACAACAGATGGTAACAGTCGTAAATAATTTTTAAACATTATCAATACTGGCTTAGAACTTAACATGCAATATTAATGTATGAATGGTTAATGTATTTTCATCACACATTTGTTTATTATTTTTAGCAGATATATTAACCCACTCAAAATAACTATACTCATTAAAATATTTGATAGTGGTTTGTTGTGTGAGTGTTCAAGTGTTGCTAACAATTTCTTGGATATTTAGTTGTTTATTAATTAGTATTTTGGCAACAAATACAGCCACTGGCTCATCTCCCTGCCTATTTTGGGTCACTTTACAGTTTTCTATAGTTGTAGTTACTAAATTATTAGCAAATATATCAAGGTTGAGTTTTTTTTTCAACATCACAGATGTTTTTAAGGGACATAATATATATCATTTCATAAAAAAGGTCACAACAGAGACCCAGGTCTGTTGGCCAATCAAATAATTGTTTTTTACTCCAAGACCTACCTACCTACTATAATATGGTCACCTCGATAATTTATAGAATATCTACATAGCGAGGTAGAGCATCAACTATACAATCTGAATATTGATATTGTCACTTTGCATTAAAGAGAGTGCATTACCTACTGTTTGATAGTTATCGTTTTTGCTGAATGATTGAAATTGAAAAATTGAAATTGAGATTGTCGCCACTTTGATCATATTCACATTGGCCGATCAGCTTCACAAACGTCATGGCTGACGTAATCTTCTGCAGGCCATCTTAATATGTTTACATGATGGGAGCTGGTAACTCCCACCACAGTTCAAAGATTTTGGTAATGAGGAGGAATGATTATGTCTTTAGGATTGAACCACTGAATATTTCACTTTGAAATTAATAGTAAGGTCTTCCTACATTTAGTTTTGCTAAAAGTTTATGTTTCCATGTTGATTTTAGAAAATTAAGTTTCATTCACCTATTAGGTATTTATTTTTACTTTTGTCTTTAAATGGTATATAGGCATTGTTGGCACAGCTGGTAATAGTTGAGTATCATTTATTGCCCTTTGAGAACAGTTAAGGATTAGCCATATTGCTTAGGTTGGAGTGACATCTAAACAAGAACAGATAAGGGCAACAGATTTCCTTCCCATAAAGGGCATTAGTGAATGAAATGGGTTTTTATGACAATCAATGATAACTTCAATGATAATTTATTTTGAATAATGAGTTGTATTTAAATTCCACCAGTTGCTGAAATCTTGTCTGCAGAAATTAACCTTCACTTCTGCATTACCAATCCAGTGGCATTACTACTGTGTCACCATCTCCCCGTGGCTACTCATAACCCCATGCCATCTAATGTCCACACTCACTCCCTCATGTTCCCTCATTCCTCCATGTCAAGTGAATGCTAATTCCCTAGTGTCCACCATGAACAAACCTCAAGAGCCTTTTAAAGATGAAATGGTTCACTTTCATTCATCGTGTGAAGTGGGCATTGCTGGCTGACAGCATTTATTGCCATCCCTCGTTCTCCTGGAGAGGTTTGTGATGAGCTGAATCACTCCAATCCATTTGGTGTAGATAGACACAATGCTGACAGGGAGGGAGTTCCTGGATCTTGTCTCATTAACACTGATGGAATAGTGATATATGTCCATGCTAAAATGGTGAGTGACTTGAAGGGAAACCTGCAGGTGACAGTGTTCCAATGTACCTGCTGCCCTTGACCTTCCAGAGATGGTAGAGGTTGTGGGTTTGTAAGCTGCTGTCTAAGAATGTCTGATAAATTCTGCAGTCCACGTTGTAATTGTATACACTGCTACAACTAAGTATCAGTGGTGGAAGGAGTTGATATTTATTGATATGGTGCAGATCGATAGGGCTGCCTTGCCTGAGTGAGGTTGAGCTTCTTGAGTTTTGTTGGAATTGCACTCATCCAGGCAAGTGGGGAGTATTCCATCACACTCCTGACTTGAATCATTAGATAATGGATAGGCTTTGAGGAGTCAGGAGATGAGTTACTCAATATAATACTCCTAGCCTCTGACCTGGCTTTTATTTTAGATTACTTACAGTGTGGAAACAGGCCCTTTGGCCCAACAAGTCTACACCAACCCGCCGAAGCGCAACCCACCCAGACTTATTCCCCTACATTTACCCTTTCACCTAACACTATGGGCAATTTAGCCTCACCAATTCACCTAACCTGCACATTTTTGGATTGTGGGAGGAAACCGGAGCACCCGGAGGAAACCCACGCAGACACGGGGAGAATGTGCAAACTCCACACAGAGAGTCACCTGAGGCAGGAATTGAACCCGAGTCTCTGGCGCTGTGAGGCAGCAGTGCTAACCACTGTGCCACGTGCTGCCCACAAGCATGATATTTATTTGGCAAATTCTGTTCAGTTTTTGCTCAATGATAACCCCCAGGATGCAAATAGTGGGAGTTTCACTGATGGTACTGACATGGAATGTCAAGGGGCGATGCTTAGATTCTCTTCTATCTGTGAAGGTCATTGCCTGGCACTTGTGTGGCACAATGCCACTTCTCAGTTGTAGATATTGTGTTATAGGCTATCTTTATTAATTCACTCACCTGTATTCATGAATATTCAATATAATATTAATATATTAAATTAATAACATGATATTCACTAACTGGGTTCCTGTTCATTCATTCACTAATTTAGCAGGGGATGGGAACCTAAATTGTAGTCTGAGTATACAGGAGGTTGAGAGTAGTGAGGTCAGAACGAAGGTTTCAAGGTCACAAGAAGGCACCAGCAAGCAAGAAGTTGGTTTGAAGTGTGTCTACTTTAACACCAGGAACATCGGAATAAAGTGGGTAAACCTGTAGCATGGATTGGTACCTGGGATTTCAGTGGTGTGGCCTGGAATTGTTATTGCAGGTTCTAGGATTTAGATGTTTCAGTAAGGACAGAGAAAATGGTAAAAGGCGGGGTGGGGTGGCATTGTTACAGAAGGACAGTATTACAGTTGCAGAAAGGACATTTGAGGACTCATCTACTGAGGTACTATGGGCTGAGGTTAGAAACAGAAGAGGAGAGGTTACCCAGTTGGGAGTTTTCTGTAGATCTCCAAATAGTTCCAGAGATGTAAAGAAAAGGATAGCAAAGATAATCCTCGATAAGAGCGAGAGTAACAGTGTAGTTGTTATGAGGGACTTTAACTTTCCAAATATTGACTAGGAATACTAAAGTTTAAGTACTTTAGATGGGTCAGTTTTTGTCCAATGTGTGCAGGAGAGTTTCCTGATACAGTATGTAGACAGGCCAACAAGGGGCAAGGCCACATTAGATTTGGGTAATGAACCAGGCCAGGTGTTAGATTTGGAGGGAGGTGAGCACTTTGGTGATAGTGACCACAATTTGTTTATATTTACTTAAGTGATGGAAAGGGTTAGGTACATCCTGCAGGGCAGGAGTTATAGCTGGAGAAAAAGCAATTACAATGTGATTAGGCAAGATTTAGGATGCATAGGATGGGGAAGTAAACTGCAGGGGATGGGCACAATTGAAATGTGGCGCTTATTCAAGGAACAGTTACTGCGGGTCCTTGATAAGTATGTCCCTGTCAGGCAGGGAAGAAGTTGTCAAGCATGGGAGCCGTGGTTTACTAAGGAAATTGAATCTCTTGTCAAGAGGAAGAAGAAGGCTTATGTTAGGATGAGATGTAAAGGCTCAGTTAGGACACTTGAGAATTACAAGTTAGCCAGGAAAGACCTAAAGAGAGAGCAAGAACCAGGAGGGGACATGAGAAGTTGTTGGCAGTTAGGATCAAGGAAAACCCTAAGGCTTTCTATAGGCATATCAGGAATAAAAGAATGACGATACAAAGATTAGGGCCAATCAAGAATAGCAGTGGGACGTTTTGCGTGGAGTCAAAGGAGATAGCGGAAGCGCTAAATGAATACTTTTCATCAGTATTCACGCTAGAAAAAGACAATGTCAAGGAGGATACGGAGATACAGGTTAAATCTGTTATGCTGTTTAACACACAAGTGGTCCTTTTTTTTGCAACCACAGCAGGTGGACACCTCTTCTGCCTTGTGCTGCACCTGGCATTCTTTCCCGTCCTCTTCAGTAAACGTCTGAAGGTCTAATATTGCTCTCAGTATGAAGATTTTATACTGATAAACTCTAGCAATAATGACAGCATCAAAGCCATTTACTCTCAAGGGGTTAACCTCTTATAAAACTTCTTTTCATGCCTCTAATACTTTAATAGCCCCTAAGTTATGTTATGAAGATGTGGGTGTACCTTTAAGAGAGTTAAAAACAGCAGAACTACCGGACATAGCACCAAGTGTTCTCAATAAGGCAACAATGTAACACTGGGTCGAACAACCCGATTAGTTCACTGCCTGGAGACAAAAACAAATTGGAATTCGGCCAATCAGTTTAAATTATACCCCCAAAAAATACCAATTTCCAATCCAGTTTGAATTGAGTATATTGACAGTCTTAAAAGCCAATGACACAATATGATGCTCTGGGGTATAAGACTGGGGGGAAATTGAGCAGTTGAGAGGAGAACTGCCAATTCCTAGCATGTAACAGACTGCTTGAAAAAAGATCTCTCTTAAAAGTACCTTTTCGATTAGTAACCTGTGATGCAGAAATTCCTAACAAGGAGAAAAGAAGACACAGGAAGATCCGAAGATAAGAATCTACAGCTGCCTGATTTTGAGATAAGATGTGTTGTTTTGTAAATCTTAATTGGAAGTTTTATCGGACTAGTATTATAGCAGGGAATGTAAAAGATAGGTTAGAGAAAGAAATTGTAAACGGTGGTTAATTAATTATTCTCTGTTATACCTTAAGAAATAAAGTTGTTAATTTTTGTTTTACATAGTTCTTAGCCACTCGAATTTTTACTGCACGGGATAAATCATTTCTGTGTTGCTGGTTTTAAATCAGGCAGGAGAGTTTATCCCGTGTCATAACAGTTTTCAGTTTTCCCCCAGTCTTAGACCCCAGAGCATTGGATTATGTCATTGGCTTTTAAGATTGTCAATATACTCAATTCAAACTTGATTGGGAATTGGTACTTTTTTAGGATATAATTTAAACCGATTGGCCGAATTCGAATTTGTTTTTGTCTCCAGGCAGTGAACTAATTGGGTTGTTTGACCCAGTGTTACATTGTTGCCTTATTGAGAACACTTGGTGCTGTGTCCAGTAGTTCTGCTGTTTTTAACTCTCTTAAAGGTACACCCACATCTTCATAACAGTTATCAATCAAACTGAGTTCAGGGCCCCCTTTTAAGATAATGATAGATTTGAAACTCTGACAAATGTTCATAATGAGATGTCAACAACTAACTGTTGAAACAGATGCTCCACAAGCTGTCCTGTCAATCATAACAGTCCAGCAGAGTTTTTTAAAATAATTACAGACAGCTACAGATAGTTGTTTTTCTATAGTTTAAAAGAGTGGGCAGACTTAAAATATTTCAGACCGTGGCAGTTAAACATATCTCATCCACCTTTCAAAAACATTTATGCCTACTTCATCAGTTTCCTATACATTCACAATGCAGTTTAAGGCCCTTGCAACAGTCGAAGTGAGAGCTGTTCAGCTAAGTTCAGCTTGTCCTCATGCAATGATATGTGCCTCTAAGAGGTGTGTTTTGTACTGATTTCATTTAGAGAGAGAGAGAGAGAGAGATAGGGGACAGGTGCCAAGCAGTCTCTGAGAAGGTAAATAACCTGTATAGCCTTGGTATTTTTTAAGTTTGTAAAGCCTTGGTTTTTTTTCAGTTGGAATAATAGAAGCAGCCTAAATGGGTGTGATCAAATCACACAGAACCAGGGAGTTTAGCAGTTGTTCTTGGGGTTTTGAAAAAGTGAAAGCTATTCTTTCCCTGTCTAGATTACAGACAAAAGCTAGGGGTTCTCTGCCTGCTACTAGATTGCATGTGAGACAATCTGTTTTCTGAATTTGCCTTTTGGCAAGGATGTGGTTATGGGATATTACTATATATTTGAACATTTAATTCGTAATAGTTACAGTATCTATTATTGTGTTCAGTTTTCCCATAGAATTATTTCCGATTCCTTCTTTCTTTTGTTGTATTTAAACTATAATGGATGAATAAAGTGTGTTTCGTTTTAAATCCATTAGTTTGACCAGTCAAATTGCATCTGGAACACAAAACCTTATATTTACCTTTAAAATAAGAAGAATTAGGGTCTAGACTATTTTCTGAATATTGTGAGGGGGCTTGGTCTGATCCATAGCACTTCTGAGTTTGTGTTTCCCTCCTGTGTGAATCATGCCTCTTCCTTTCCCTGTACAGTAATGGCAAAAATAGGATCTGTTGGTGATGAGAGTGGGACTTTCATGTATTTGTAAAAGCCCCCAGCATCCTCTCAACTCTTCCAGGATCTGGCACAAAATTTTCATTTGCAGATTTCAGAATGCCACTTTGTGGTTTTATTCCAGATGCCAAATAAATATATAGATTTTTTAAACAAATTTGCACATTTTCAGAATAAGAGAAACTTAGAAGTTGGTGCCAAGATACAGAGAAGGTTTGCAACATATTCACCTTTTCTAATGCACTACAAGCTATTCAAGAGTTTTTTTTAAACCAACAATTTGAAATGTCTAAAATACAGGACAAGTAAACAGAACTGCACAGTGCATGAAGAGAAAATGTTACTTTAACATTCGCAAAATTATCTTACCATTTCTAGAGTTATTTAGTTTTAACATTGAATGATTGAAACTTTGATGCTTGTCAAAACAAATGGAACAAAAATATTTATTTAACAAAATTATATATTTTTGACTTTGTCAAAATTTCAGTAAATTAGTTGATTTTAATTGAGAAATTAGAATCCAACCGCTGAAAGATTAGTTACAAATTTTACAAGACTTACCACAGAAGGCTTCGTTTTATTTATTTATTTAATTTGTTGCTAAATATTTGTCATAATTGAGATGAAGAATATGATCTAATTTTTTTCCCTTTGTTTCCCTTCAGTTAGTAATGATTTTTAAAAATCATAAATTTTTATGATACCATAGTATCTTATTGTTTGTCTTTTGTTATGAAATTGTTGTGTGACACATTCAGTATAACTGTCTAAATTCAGTTCTTCTCTTCCTTATCCTCATGAGGCATTAACCTGTTTCATGTAATTTGGTTAATCCCTTCTCTAAAATAAACTAAAATAACTTGCATGAAAATGTTAAGCATTCACATGCTGGTAATTTCAACATGACTAAAGGCAGAATTGTCTTCTCCCTGTATGGTGTGATTAATGGTAAGCAAGATTACAATTGGGTGAGAGTGAAAAGATTAGATTCTTGATTTCACCTCCCAAGTTCAGGATGTCACCCGAGTGACAGCAAGCTCATTTACATACATTTGCATCTCACTAATACCTAACATTACACTTCCAATGTTCCTCTCTTACATTAGGAAACTAAAAGACACAAAAGTTTGACAAGTAAAACAGAGGGTGCCTGGTGACTTGGCTTGACAGCCTTTGTTGCAGTTCATGGAATAGCTGTGCCAGCTATCTACCTTCTCTTTACATGGAACTGCTTCTTCTGTACAATGACCCTGCTTGGTTAGTGGCAACAATCCTCTTCAGCCCTTCATCCATGCAACTTGGCATCAGCAGAGTACAAGCCTCACAATATCACCATGTTTTTTCCATGACCAGCTCAGCCATCACCTCAAGGCATCAACCATTTGTTCTGGGGCTGAGAGACACCTAGGACTTGAATGCTTCTGCCAGATTGGTTTGACCTCAGGGATAGCCAGGCATCTCACATATCTGTACATGATTTTTTTTTTGCTGACATGGAACCAGACATTTTATGCTACTTAAATTGCTTTTACATACACAAGGTCTTTAGCACTAACATAGGTATTTAGGAATAAGGAGCAGGAGTAGGCAATTCAGCATTTCAAACCCACTCTGGCATTTAACATGATCATGGCTGATTGTATCTTGCTCTCAACTCCACTTTTCTGCCTGCTCCCCATAGCCCTTTATCCCACTTTTCATCAGAAAGCATATCTATTTTTTTCTTGAATCTGTTTATTGATTCTGCCTCCAGTGAACTCCAGGGCAGTAAGTTCCACAGATTCACAACCTTCTGAGAGATGTCATTTCTTCTCATTTCAGTTATGATCCTACCTCCTCCCACTCTATGTCTATGACCTCTTGTTTGAGACTGTCCCAAAGGAGGAACATCTATTCAATGTCCACTTTATCAATCCCCTTTAACATTCTGTATACCTCAGTCAGATTCCCTACCATTCTTCTGAACTCCAGTGAGTACAAGCCCAAGCTATTCAACCACTTCTCATACAACAGCCCTTTCATCCTGGAATCAAGCTGTTGACCCACCTGTGAACTGCCTCCAGTGCCAGCACATCCTTCCCCAAGTAAGGGGAATGAAACCACACACTGTACTTCTATGTGGTCTCACCAAAATGGTTGTAACCACATTTCTATACTTTTATAATCCAGTCCTTTTGCAATAAATGTCAGGATTCCATTTCCCTTTCTGATTAAATGTTGTAGCTGCATATCCACTTTTTGCAATTCATGCACAAGGACGCCCAGATCTCTCTGCTCTGATGCACTTTGAATCTGCTTCCCATTAAATAATGAATTGCCCTTTTATTTTTCTGGCCAAAATGGACAATTTCGTACTTCCCACATTAAAGTCTCTCTACCAGGTTCTGGCCCATTCTCTGAGCCTATCAACATCCATCTTAAGCTCTTTATCTCCTCATCACAGCCTGCTTTCCCACCTATTTTAGTATCATCCATAAATTTTGCTGTGTTACACTCTGTCCCTACTTGCAGATCATTTACATAGATTTTAAATAGTTGAGGTTTGAGAAGTGAACCCTGCAGCACCACCTACTTATAATTCGCCATCCAGAGAAGGACCCATTAATCCCAACTCTCTGCTTTCTGTCAGTCAGCCAATCCTCTATCCAAGCCAATACTCTACAAGCCCTTAACCCTCTTCTAGATCAGTCTTTTATTCAGCACCTTGTCAAATGACTTCTGGAAGTCTAGATCTACCACATCCACTGGATCCCCATTGTCCACCTTGCTGGTTACATCCTTAAAGAATGCCAGCAAATTTGTAAGGCGTGACTTGGCCTTCATGAAACTGTGCTGATACTGGTGAATTGAGCTTTGGTTCACCAATGTTGAGTTATCTCTTCCTTTATGATTGACTCCAGCAACTTCCCCACTACAGAGGTCAAACTAACTGGTCTATAGTTTCCCACTTTTTCCCTATCGTACTTAAAGTGTAATAAAAATTCATGATACGTTATTGCTATCATTTGGAAACTTGGTTCTCATGTGGAGAGAATCTTGTTCACTCTTAAATTTGATTTGTATTTCTATATTGTTTGGGTTAAGATGAATAACACTTCGATTTCTTTTTTGAGTTTTACAAATAACACTAGGGTGTCTGGAGATGCATTTACTTGCATGTAAATGGGTCTCTTTGAAAACAAAACCTGGAAGTGAATGGTTCAGTGTGTCAGGAAAACTAGGTAGAAGTGATGGGGGGGGTGGGGGGTCAGGGATTGGGGGGAGGGGGAGTGGAAATGAGCTATTGCCAAGATGTCCAATAACATAGGAAGGCAAAGATATAAACAGTTTCCTTTCAGAAAGAGAGAACATCCAGAAGATCAGTGAGTGTGCAGGCAGAAAAACCTCATAAGAACAATAGGGCAATTTAGCAGTTTCCTAAGTGGTCAGGCAGGAGAGAAGTCCTGAGTGATTTAATGTCAGTAAGTGAAAGCAGATGCTGTGAAAGAGTTTAAAGAACTAATTTTAAGAAATAAGTATGCTATGCTGGCAGTTTTCTAAATGATCTTAAGAAAAGACATTAACCAAAGAAGATTACATTAGTGAAAGCAGAATTTTGTTATGAAGAAATCAACATGCCAACTGAACCGAAAACTTTAAAGTAGAAACAGGCTGACCCTTCCCTGAGGGTTGAGTATCTGTAAGATTGTTGAGGTAAAAAGGTGGAATAATTTTTTCTTATACTTGTAATAAAGACTTTAACTTCTATGCAATAAACCTTGATGTTCTTCTGCTAAAAGTATATTGGCAGCCTCTTGTGAAAATGTTCAGTGACTGACCGGCAAGGTAAACAAATTGTAAAAATAAGATTAGTGGTCAGTTAAGCCAGATTTAACTCTGGGACCTTACTTTTGCAGTAATAATAAATTTGGGATCATAAGCAATGTTTCTCTAATCTAGATAGAGAAACCACTGAGAAAAGTCTTAATGCTGCACAATTATTGGTGCATCCTCTGAGGGTTCATTGCCTTTCTCCTCAAATGATGTGGAGATGCTGGTATTGGACTGGAGTGGACAAAATTAAAAATCACACAACACTAGGTTATAGTCCAACAGGTTTATTTGGAAGTACTAGCTTTTGGAGCACTGCTCCCTTGTCAGGAAGCTAGTGTCACAGGCTACATAGTGCCTACATAAGAGGGGAGATGGAAGTATTTAGAGAAAATGTACAATAGCTTATGCAAAATTAGCACTGGTGGTAATGAGAGAGAAGCATACCACAATTGACATTACTGGATTGGTTATCCATTAGTATTTCCCCATAAGCACATGAGTGATTCTAGTCTTTCCTGTTCAGCCTCACTGTCATCTTCTCATGGGCAGTAGAAGCTTTATGTCTACTAATCCCCCACCTGTCTTCGACATCTAAACCCAGTTGTGAGCCAGTTTCTGTTGCAATGAGATGAAGGGAGGGTTTGAATGTGATGGAACTGGATGCAAGAGCAGTCAGTGATCATGCATAACAGGAGAGGTGATTAAGTTTTCCTATTGAGTTCGTAGGAAGCTCAGTGGACAGGTGTCAGTCTTGAGTGGACATGATGCATGTGATGCTGAGTCCATCAGCCTTTGTGAGAGGCATCTGCAGTGAAACAATTAGACTGAGTGCTGGCCTTCAAGTATGAATTGGTAGGCAGTGCAGTAGATCATTGACTTTCTTGCACTGCGGTCATCCCTCTTGACCCAGGAGAAAATATGAGTTGGTCTATCAGGTTGGCTGGGATTGGTGGCATGGCCTCTTTCTGCAATCAGACAGGAAGCAGATAAATCTCACCGTCAGTGTCTCCAGATCCTTCTTTCAGAACCATCTGTTCACAGTATGGAAGTGAGCACCACAGTGTGATGCATCAAACCTGGCTTGCAGCATCTGAACCAGTGTCTGGTTGGGGTTTATAAAGCCACTGGAGTCTTGAAACCCAGAGGTCCTGGCTATGATAAACATGTCAATCATCTTATTCAATGAGAAACATATCCAACATCTCGCTTGTATAATTAATAAGATGAAAGACAAACCCAGCCTTATTGCAAGATAACTCGCCCAGTCCATGGCAGTGTAGACATTGTGAAACTCCCTTGCCACCACACCTTAACTGCAAATCAGAAAATCCATCCTTGCATTCTATGCCGAAACTTGAAAAGCATAATTGTTGCTTTTCATGTTATAGTGTTGGAATGCAGCCTCAGTGCACAAAGGCTAACTGTTGCAGTTTCACTCAGTCCAAATGCAGCTTAATGATTCAATTGGAATAATAGTATTTCCTGAAATGTTTTTGATGCATGTTATTTTGAAAACTGTCTACTTACCTTCGCGTGTTCTTATACTGACATATCTTCTAATTTTAGACAAGAATTAAAAGAATGCTGCATGAGAATAGAAACTTTGGAGAGAGAGAGGAAAGAAGTGGAGGAAGATATTCAACAGCAGGAACATGCCAACAACAAGTATGTGATATTTTTGCTATTTAATTCATTCTATCATGTCTCTGTATGAATCAGATTCTTTGTACATCCACTAAAGTTAATATTGCTTATTAGTTATTAAATATATTCACAATTTGCTCTGTTCTTTTCATAAGGTCTTAACTTATCTCACTTGTTTTTTTCTCCCTTTCTCACAACATGGGAATCAACTTAGCTTCTTGATGTTGGCTGCACAATACGGATAAAGAATTCTAATATAGTTTAATTTTCTTTCTTCTGACAACTAAAATGAGTCTATTATGAATCGTCTTTATACAGTTGTCATTGCTTTATGCTTAAAAACAACATTTATTTGTTTTTTAAAGTATCGTACAAATAATGAACTTTGAAGATGAGCAAACAACTTAAGACTTCTAAATATATTGGATTGAAAAAAACAACTCCCACCATTTGTTCCTTAACTTCAGAATACCCAAGGATGTTTTTCAGCCAATGAAATAGTTTTTTGCTGTAATGTAAAAAACTTCAGCAGCCAATCTTTCTCACTGCAGGATTGCATGAACAGTACTGTGACACTAGCAAGTTGACCATTCTTTACAAGTGTTGGCTGAGAGATAAACAAATCAGGACACGGCAAAGCATTCACATCCACTTCTTTAAAATAGTGGCTTTGGATCTTTTACATCCAACGGAAAATGCAGCTCGGCGAACAGAACCACAGCAACGAGCACCGAGCTACAAATCTTCGCACAAACTTTGAACACCAGAGTACAGTTTAATGCCTCACCTAAAGGATGGAGCCTCCGACACATACAGAACTACCTCACTGCATTGGCGTGCCAGTGTAGCTTATGTGCTTAGATGTACAGAGTGGGACTTGAACCCACAACAGTATGACTCAAGTGAAAGTAAACTACTAATCCATGACTGATAGATTATAACAATGTTGTATAGAATATCAATTACTTCAATTTATTGTAGTACAGAACTTAAGTATTGCTGAAGAAAAGGCATCCTGTGGAAGTTTCAACAAGCTTGATTAGTATGTACGCAGCATTACTCAATTATTTAATGCCTTTACTGCCCTTACGTGAATGTTGGAAACACTGAAGGTTTTATTATTGATCCCTATTTCAAACTCCATTCTCTAGCTAACAGTACCATTCTTTTCCCTGGCTGAGTTTGACATTAAACCAATTTGCTCAAATCTTGGTGTCAAATTTCCACCAGCTATTTCAACTTCAATAATGTTGCCTTGACTAAGCATTTCTGCTCCTGAAATCCTCATTCATTCCTTTACTGCTTTACTGCATACCTGACTATTCCAACACTGTCTGGTTACCCAAAACTCTGCTGCTGTGTCATAATTACTGATTTACATTGGCTCCCAATCAATTTGTGTCTTGATCTAAACATTATCATCCTTGCTTTCAAATCCCTCAATGGCTTAACTACTCCCTATCTTTATATTCTCCAGCAGCTTCAAAATACATCGATATCACTGCAGTAATCTAATTCTAGTCTCTTGAGCAATTTAGCCACTGCCCCATTGATAGTCATTCCTTCAGATGTCTGATCCTTGAGCTCTGGAACTCACTTCCTAAACCTCTCTGCCTCTCTCTCTCTATCCTCCTTTCTCCTCCTTTAACATACTCCTTAAAACTTCCCTCTTGGACCAAGTTTTTAGTCATCCATATGAATATCTCCTTTTGTGGCTCAGTGTCCTGTTAAGCACAATGGAACATACAGTAATGTTAAATGCTCTACGTAAATATAAGTTATTGATAACATATATGCATTAATTGACGGTCCTAGTACATTGCATATTGAGCATTGTGATGGAAGGATTTTGATAGTGGGGGATTTAACAATGGGACTGCTATTGCATGTCAAGGGGCGATGATAAGATTCTCTTTTGTTAGAGATGGTCATTGCTTCGGTATTTTTGGGTCATGAATGGTATGTGCTACTTGTTACACCAAACCTGGATATAGTCCAAGTTTTTCTACATTTGAGCATGAACTGTTGTAGTGTCTTAGGAATCACAAATGGTGCTAAACATTGTGCAATCATCTCCATTTCTGACCTAAAAATGGAAGGATATTCATTGACAAAGTAACTCATCTGCTAACAAAGGGGAGTGCTATTGTATGCCATTTGCTTCAGTTTATGGTAAAAGCTAAATGACAATATCATGACTCCTCTTACTAACTGTTTCTGAATTCAACAGTTCATGTTCAAACCGTTGGTCTCATTTATTCTGCACACTTGATCAGTTCAGGCGATACTCACCACTTCTACCTGGTCCCCAACACTAAGAAAATGGCTTGTTCTGGCTGACTCATTTTTTTTTTAATTACTGCCTCCTTGGCATAGATGTTAAGTCTTTTTACAAGTCCTTGGCATTGATTTTAACTTCAAGCAAGGTTAGATCAAACAATGTATTTGAGAAAGGCACTCAGTAAAATAAAGTTCTTTTTAATTTCACGGCCTAGCATACTTAATCAGTCCATTTTTCTACCCATTATTTGTAAAAAGAGACTACTCAGCAGCTGTTGGTAGATAAAGATCAAGCAGTTTTTGGTTTCTCATCAGCTTGCAGCAAAGTGGTGAGAGAATTGTTTTGAGAAGGAAGAGAGGAGTGAGCCTGGAGTAGGAAAGTTTGCGGCTCTCCTTGGCAAATCTGGAGGAGTCTCTTCACTTGAACTAATGGAAATAGTATCAAAGAATGAAAGGAAGAGCAGATAAATGATCTATTATAATCATAATTTTAACCGGATATCTCTCTGGTTTTGATCAGATAGGGGGCTAATTTTTACCATGTTGCCCATTGAGTTGTGTTTATAGGCATTTCCTCCATCAAATGCTTCTGCACCAGCCTCAATTTGGTTGTCTTCCTCACAACCTGAACTAGATTTGTTTTAACTTAAATCCCATAAGTGAAGTCTATCTGAATTGTGTAACTTCTTTACCATATGTGAAACATTCCTTTTTCCAATCCTCCTCAGATCCCTCATCAACCTGTTCTTCTGATATATTGATGACTACAATTTCCCATTTCTACTTATTCCTCATTATGTATATTGTCCACCATTGATTTTTATCTTCCCCTGCCTGGATTCTCTTTCTCCTTCTGTGACAATGAGCTTCAACTTATACTGATTACAATGCTACTCAGCATCAATTTCTCTTTTTTCTGAATGTATAAGAAGGAGAAATGGATCTGATTTTGTGCTCCTCCTCTCTGACGATACTATGGTTTTAAGAGATATATTTTGTCCTGATTTTTATAATGAAAAAAGGTTGTGACAGAGATGACAGGCAGTCTGCTCCAAAGCCAATAAAATAAACAGATTGTGAGGCCTAGTTTTTTTTTGAAAGGTTGGAACAATAGAAGCAGCCTGAATGGGTACGGTCCAGCTCTCAAAGAACTAGGATTTTTAGTTTTAATTTTTCAAAAGCAGTTGCTGCTGGGGTCTTGAGGCAAGGTTTGGAAACTGCAGTACATCTCTCCCTGCTACTCTCTCTCAGAGATTTATCTTGATGTTTTTCCTCTTGGACTGGAGAGTTGCATGAGAGATAACCTATTTAACTGAACTTGCCTTCGCCAAGGGTATGTTTATAGGATATTGCTATATTGAAACAGTTACTGTTTAGTAGCTAAATAAGCTGTTATTCTGTTAAGTTTTCCAATAGAGTTAATTATTTCAATTTATTCTTTCTTTTGTTGTATGTTAACTATAGTGTAATGAATAAAGTGTGATTTGCTTCAAGCCTGTTGGTTTGACTAATTAAATTGCATGCAGAATGCAACACCTGGCTGTTGCCCTTAAAATAAGAAAAAGTGGAGTCTAGGCTACCTTCTTAATATATCTTGAGGGGGTCTGATCTGGTCCATAACACCCTCTAACCCAGAAGATGAAGTAAGTAAGGAAAAAATTAAGCATAAAGGAAAAGGAAGTACTTGTCTCTGGAGTCTGCAGCTTGGTGCTTATTGTGGTTAATTCAGATATACCATGACAAAGGTCATGTGCATTCATAGAACAATATTTTGTATGTATAATGTGAATTTATACTTATATAGTTACATTTCCTTTTCTGACTCTGTATAACCTTTAGCCTGATTACAATCTGACTTGTGACTTTTGCCATTTTGCTGTTAAAATTGGTTTATAAATACAAATTGTTGTTTAGGTGGTTCCATAATGACAAATATGAAGAAAAGAATAGATGGTGAAAATTAGATGAAATGAAAAAAGCATTTATTGCCTTCAGCCATAATAATTTTGCTTATTATTAATATTTATTGTTTCTCCTGACGTTGTTCCAGTGCTGCTTTGTTTCGTCTTCGGGCACAACACAGACGACTGTGTGATGAGCTTCGAGGGGAGGAAGACCTTCAATCAAAAATTACTTTGAAACTGCAAGAGAATGAGTGAGTTATAGATTGAACAATGACGTTTGCAAATGCATTACTTTGCCATAGGAGTAGTTTAAATGTTTGTACCTGTTTGTGATATGCCCTGATAGTTGCTTATATGTGGTACTCAGAAGAAAATGTAGATGTATTTCTTCAAATTCTTATACTGATATTTTCCTGTGGTCTGTTGATGAGGATTGAATGACCTAACAGCACTATTTTACAGTAGTTGCATATAAAAAAAAGCATGAACATAGCTGACATATGTGCCCTATTTTGACATAGAAACCTTCTTATTAGCAATAACTTCACAAAAAAATGAAGTGACATTTCTCAGCAAAAATAACCCAAATCAAACGTCCGAAGACATGCGCATGAAAAAAATGATTATTTTCTGGTTAGTCTGCTCATTGATAAGAATTTGTACTAAGTTGAACTGTAAGAGCATACATAATTAAGGAGTTAAAAATCACACAACACCAGATTATAATCCAACAGCTTTAATTGAAAGCACTAGCTTTCGGAGCACTGCTCCATCATCAGGTTGTTGTGGAGAATAAGATCGTATGACACAGAATATATAGCAAAAGTTTACAATATGATGTAACTGAAATTATACCTTGAAAAAGACCTGGATTGTTTGTTAAGTCTCTCATCTTTTAGAATGGCCATGTTGGTTTCAGTTCTTTTATATGTAAATTGCAAAACCTTTTTAAAAAAGTTTCATTCTCAAGTGAACTTTAACAATTGGTGTCATGTCAGCCCAGATAATGTATTGAAGGTGTCAGCTCTCTGTGAGGCTGTCTGTGTCACAATGGTCAGACTGATTCTAATCTAAAAAACGGATTTACAGAATCTTACATGGATTCGTGCAGTTTTTGAGCAAAGTAAAATGTAATTCTGCAAGTACAAATTCACCCAAAAACTTATATGTGTATGTGGGTCTGTGGGGGGCGGGGGGGGGGGGGAGGTTATGATTGTCTGTGAGAGGATGTGTATACATGTGTGAGTGTAAAGGAGTTTAAGTCTGTGAGAGGGCGTTTGTGGGAGTGTATGAGAAAGGGTCTGAGTGTGTGCACGTGTGTGTGTATGTGTGTGTAGGAGTGTCTATGTGTGTCCATATTCCTGTGTGTGCCCGTCTATCTGTGTGTGTGTATAGTGCAATGGGGTCACCTGTACTGTGACATGAACCCAAGGTCCCGGTTGAGGCCATCCCCATGGGTACCAAACTTGGCTATCAGCCTCTGCTCAGCCACTTTTTGTTGTTCCTGAAGAAGGGCTTATGCCCGAAACGTCGATTCTCCTGCTCCTTGGATGCTGTCTGACCTGCTGCACTTTTCCAGCAATACATTTTTCAGCTCTGATCTCCAGCATCTGCAGTCCATAAGACCATAAGACATAGGAGTGGAAGTAAGGCCATTCGGCCCATCGAGTCCACTCCGCCATTCAATCATAGCTGATGGGCATTTCAACTCCACTTACCC
>NC_057743.1:40674649-40693800 GCF_004010195.1 Chiloscyllium plagiosum | reverse complement strand
GACCTCCCCTTATTAAATCCATGTTGACTTGTTCTAATCCGACCCTGCTCTTCCAAGAATTTAGAAACCTCATCCTTAATGATGGATTCTAGAATTTTACCAACAACCGAGGTTAGGCTAATTGGCCTATAATTTTCCATCTTTTGCCATGATCCTTTCTTGAACAAGGGGGTTACAACAGCAATCTTCCAATCAATCCTCACTTTCTCCCACTTTTCGTTGTTGCCTGTCCAGAAGTCCGCGTTGAAGGACGGTCATCCGAAGATCTGAGGTCGAATGTCCCGGACTGCTGAAGTGTTCTCCGACTGGGAGGGAACACTCCTGTCTGTTGATTGTTCTGTGATGTCTATTCAACCATTTCCGTAGCCTCTGCTTGGTCTCTGTTTGGTGTCGTACAATCTTATTCTTCACAATCACCTGATGAAGGAGCAGTGCTCTAAAAGCTAGTGCTTCCAATTAAACCTGTTGGACTATAACCTGGTTGAAAAATGTATTGCTGGAAAAGGGCAGCAGGTCAGGCAGCATCCAAGGAGCAAGAGAATCGAGGTTTCGGGCATAAGCCCTTCTTCAGGCGCTTTTCTAGCAACACATTTTTCAGCTCAGATCTCCAGCATCTGCAGTCCTCACTTTCTCCTAGTTGACTATAACCTGGTGTCGTGTGATTTTTAACTTTGTCCACCCCAGCCCAACACCGGCGTCTCCAAATCATGACTACCATCGACAACACTAACTGCCAGCTTAAAGTGGAGAGGATCTCCAAGAAGATCACACATATCAACACACACATCGAGTTTCTACAGAAATGCAAGCAAGCAGGAAAGATCCCAAAAGGATTACGGATCACAAACCTGCTCAAGTAGACCTACAACACAGACTACACGGAGAGACTTTGCCATTGCACCTCTCACAAACTCCTCAATCACCTCGTGCACCAACTCTACAGCAGGCGCCACAGCCTTGAAACTAAGATGGAGTCCACGCTCTTAGCTTGCGCTCAGGATACAGCAGTACAGTTATGGGAAATTGCCAACAAGCAAGGTGACAAAACTACATCACATACATGCACACCAAGAACAACAAACTGGAGAACCTTGGCATAATCACCAGCAGTAGCCAAGCCCACCCTGGCACCAAAGTGGATAACATTATCACCAACTTCGATCGTCAACTTCACCACACCCTTCACCCGGAAGAGATTGAAGTTCTTAGCAGGGATCTCAATTTCTGCCCCACCTCCAAAATGGACCCCATGGTTCTTGCAGCAGACACGAAGGAATTCATCAGACGAATGAGACTCCGGGAATTCTTTCAAGATGCCAGCAGTAATCCCAATGAGCCCACCGGCGAACCTGAAGAGTCATCACAGGCATCTGTAGAGCAGCAACCAAAGAAGGAGTCAACTTGGACCCCACTGGAGGGCCGCTGCCCTGGGCTTGACATATATGCTCAAACCATCAGGAAATATATAACTGCCTGATTCATCAGCCATACCCACAAGGTGAAGCAGAACATCACCCGATCACAACGCAACGCCATCCATGCTCTCAAAACTAATCATAACATTGTCATCAAACCAGCAGATAAAGGAGGAGCCATCATCATTCAGAATAGAACAGATTACTGCAAGGAAGTGGACCGACAACTAAACAACCAGAAACACTGCAGGCAACTACCAGCTGATCCGACCAAACAGTACACCCGTGAATTAAACACATTGATCAGGACTTTGGACCCAGTCCTTCAGCGTTCCCTATGCACATTCATCCCACTTACCTCTTGCGTAGGCAACTTCTGCCTTCCGAAGATACACAAAACCAATACACCAGGACATCCCATTGTATAAGACAATGGGACTCTGTGTGAGAACCTCTCTGGCTATGTCGAAGGCATCTTGAAACCCGTTGTACAGGGTGTCGCGACACTTCATATTTCTTCCAGAAACTCAGCACCCACGGACCAATAAAACCGGGAACATTCCTCATCACAATGGACGTTTCAGCACTCTACACCAGCATCCCCCACAATGATGGCATCGCAGCAACAACCTTACTATTCAGTACCAACAACTGCCAATCTCCAAGCATCGTCCTACAACGCATTCACTTTATCCTCGATCACAGCGTCTTCACCTTTGACAACCAGTTCTTAATCCAGACACATGGAACAGCCAAGGGGACCAAATGTGCACCCCAATATGCCAACATTTTCATGCTCAGGTTCTTCTCTACGCAGGACCTCCAACCAACATTATACACCAGGTACATTGACGACATTTTCTTTCTCTGGCTCCATGGAGAGGTGTCACTGAAAAAACTACACTCTGATATCAACAAGTGTATACCACCATCAAACTCACCGTGGACTACTCTCTACTATCTGTCTCATTCTTGGACATATGCATCTCCATCAAGGATAGGCACCTCAGCACCTCATTATACCACAAACCCACGGCTACATTTCTCCAGCTTCCAGCTGAAACATATTAAAACAGCCATCCGCTATGGGCAAGCCCTATGCATATACAGGATCTGTTCAGATGTGGAGGAACGTGACGGGCACTTGGAAATACTCAGGGATGCCCTCATAAGAACGGGGTACGATGTTCAACTGATCGACTGCCAGTTCTGATGTGCCACAGCGAGAAACCATAATGACCTCCTCAGGAGACAGACACGAGCTGTAACCAACAGGGTACCCTTCATTGTCCAGTACTTCCCAGGTTCTACGCCATGTTCTTCACTGTCTGCAACACATTATCAATGAGGATGAGCACCTCGCCAAGACCTTCCACACATCTCCGCTACTTGCCTTTAAACAGATCATTGTTCATAGCAAACTGCCCGGCTTTCAGGACAATACCTTATCACGGTCGACGCTGCAAGATGTGTCAGAATATCGACACGGATACGACCATTACGCATGGGGACACCTCACACCATGTACGTGGCAGGTACTCATGTGACTCAGCCAACGTTGTCAACCTCATATGCCCTGAGGCATGGTACATTGGCGAGACCAAACAGAGGCTACGGCAACGGATGAATAGACACCGCAGAACAATCAACAGACAGGAGTGTTCCTTCCCAGTTGGAGAACACTTCAGCGGTCCGGGACCTTCAAGGCAGACTTTGGGACAGGCAACAATGAAAAGTGGCTGAGCAGAGGCTGATAGCCAAGTTTGGTACCCATGGGGATGTGGTGTAAAATTCCAAGCAGTGGAATGTGGTGAAACGGTTAAAAATTATGTCCCAATACATGTGTGAATCTAACCGGGGGAGGGCCTCAACTGAGACCTTGGGTTCATGTCACACTATAGGTGACCCCATTATACTATACACACAGACAGACAGACAGGGACACACAGACATATGGACACACATAGATACTCCTGGACACACAGACACACACACACAGAACTCCTACACACACGCACACGCATACACGCATGCACACACACACGGACCCTCTGACATACACTCCCACACAGACCCTTTCACAGACTTAAACCCTTTTACAGTCACACACATACACACACTCTCTCACAGATACTCATAACATCTGGATGGCACCAATAGTACGTAACACCTAAATGTGTCGAAGAAACTTCAGAGTGAAGCAGCTTGATATGATGAGGGGCTGAAAGCTCTCTGCTCAACAACAAACCATCCCTGCAGGCTTTGTCCAAAACAACACACATCCTGTGCTTCTCTCTTTGAAGAATGCATAAGGACAGGGGTTAAAAAGTCTGTTTCAACTTTCCTGGAGAGTGCTACTGAGACTGGACATTCTCACTTGTACCAGCCTGTGTTCAAGTATTAGCGTGAAAGTTACAATTGATCCCCAGCCTATGTTGCAGATAAAGTTGCTTTCTGACTCAGTGCTATAAGTCAGCTAGCTATCAACCAGTCAAAAGGCGATAGGATAACAAAAGCCCTCCCTTACTCTGAATGCTGGGATCCAGTAACCGGTTGAAGGGTATCAGAATTACAGAATCTCAATGAATGTAGAAAGCTAAGGATTAAGAAACTGACTACTCAATTACCACCATCAATGCTACTGATAACCTCCATTGCAATATCCACAAAATTCAACTAACCGCTCTTCATAAACAATTCACTGATTGATCCAAAACTTTTATATTTTTGCATTTAACTCTTATTTCTAATCTGTGAGTATGGCTGTTGCGTTGCTAATTCTTCACATGTTTAGTAATTATTAAACTCACTCTTTGTTAACTCTCTTAAAGCCTGGTTAAATGGGACAGCATGGTGGCACAGTGGATAGCACTGCTGCCTCACAGGACCAGGGAACTGGGTTCAATTCCAGCCTTTTGTGACTAGATGTGTTAGCATGTTCTCCCCGTGGCTGCGTGGGTTTCCGCCTAGTGCTCCAGTTTCCCCCCACAGTCCAAAGGTGTGCAGGTTAGGTGGATTGGCAATGCTAAATTGCCCTGTAGTGTCCAAGGATGTGCTGGCTAGGTTAGCCATGGTAAATGAGGGGGTTATGGGGGATTGGCCAGGAGTGTGAGTCTAGGTGGGATGCTCTCCCAAGGGTCAGTGCACACTTGATGGGCCAAATGACCTCTATTTGCACTTAGGGATTCTGTGATTCAAATAAAAATTGGCTTTTTTTAAAATATAAGTTCATTTGGAATGTGAGAATGGCATCCACAAGAGAAGCAATCCTGTAAGGTTAACTTTGTTGCAACCAACTAAAAGGTAGGCGAATAAGAATATCCATCCTCCTCACCAGGGAGCTTAATGGTTTTGGGGTATCTTGTCTGGATTGTGCTGAATTGAGGAACATCGCCTAAGATCTGGTCATAATAAAGGAGATATTTGAACTGCGATTCAGGTGAATTTGTAGAAATTAGTACAACTTGTGCATTTCCCATTTCTTCTAACCTGAATTCACCTTGGAAAATCTAATTACCTTGATATCAATGACCCATGTTAAGGTATACTGTATTCTTTTGCATCAACAGTAAAGTGATACATTTTCAGCTGTGGTGGAATTTCTTGTCACTTTTGTGTGAACAAAGAACACTTCTGTATTTTATGTCGATAAGTTTACCTTAGTGCCAGAAAAAGTGTTTAGCAATAGAGCAAATAAACATAAAAATGGTAAAACTGAAATTTATTGAATTTAAACATTTTACCATATATATTTTCTATCAGATATTTTCACTGTAGATTATTTATATATAAATATTTTTAGAACAGTATTTTAGAACAGGTTTTATTAATTGTGATGGCATATGGTTTATTAACTTATAGCTTCAGCTTTTACATTAAATCATTTAATTGTTGTATTAATTGAAATTTTATCTCACAGCATTTTAGAATTTTACATTTCAATGTTTGATTATTGTCGCATTTAATATTCCTAACATTTTCAACTGTGATGTGGAGGTGCTGGTGTTGGACTGGGGTGGACAAGGTCAGAAGTCACACGACACCAGGTTATAGTCACTTCACCTGACAAAGGAGCAGCGCTCAGAAAGCTTGTGGTTTCAAATAAACCTGTCTCTTGTGAATTCTGACCTGGTATTTTAAAGTTTTTTACAATAAGAGTGGTGATAGCAAAGAAGCTGAATAATTAACTACTTACACCAGCATTTATTTTGAAACGGTGTTTACCTACGACAGAAGAATTCTCCTGTACACTGTTTACTTTTTGAGCTTTGATAAAGATTTGCTCAGAGATGTATTTTAGTTTGTTCTTTACCCCATTTCAGACGTGACATGTTTGAAGTTGAACTTGAACAAGGAAAATTGATGCGACTCTATGAAGAACATAAGAACGATGATGCAAAATATGAAGCACGACTCTTACTAGAGGCAAAACAAAGACTGGAAGCTGAACAGACAGCAATTTTACAAGCAGAGAAAAGAAAAACGTTAGTGAAACCTAACCCAGTAATTTGCTTTACTCTTAATCACTGCAACAGTATTGTTGTAATCTGACAAACAGTCATGCATTTCAGTGCGAGACCTTTCACAGTTTATATAAACTTTCTAAACCTCTCATTATTGGCTAAACATCAAAATAACATTGCATGTAAATGAGAGCTGCAGTCAGTTATTAGTCACTGGGAATGTTTACTCAGTGTTTTATCAACATTTTTGTATTGCTTATTTACATATGTTGTGCTTTAAAAAGATAATGAATAGAACATACAAAAGCAAAAAAACTGAAAATGTTGGAAATTTTTAACTAAAACAAAAAATACTGGTATATTTAGCAAATCAGAAAGCATATGTGGAACATTACATACCAGACTTGCTAATTATTCCAGCATTTTCTGTTTTTATTTATGGATACAACATATTCCACCTATTGTTTGGTGTTAATAAAAAAAACATTTCAAGCAGGCATTTAAAAGTGAACAAATACTGTAATCTGAAACAAGGGACAGTGCTGAAAGTACAATACCTGAACTGGAAAACAATGGGTTGTTTTTTTCACTGTATCTGGTAAGACACTGATTCTGAAACTCGGTTTTGCTTGGTAGTGAACATATTAACAGTGGAAAACCTTTAATTTGTCATGGCTGTGTTGAAGCCCCCAAGTACCAAGGACATTTTTAACATGTGATTCTATAATTAGTTTTTTTTCAAAAGAGGTGTGATAAAGCAAAAAAGAGCTGCAAGTGTAAATTAAGTGACTGAGTGGAGAGAGAGTCTTTGGGGGCTCCGAAAGCTTGCAGTTTCAAATAAACCTGTTGCACTATAACCCGGCATCATATGATTTTTGACTTTGTCCAACCCAGTCCAACACCAGCACCTCCACATTGTACCTACATATAATAAGGGAGCCTCAAACAACAACAACCCTTCAAAGAGTGGAAGAGGCAAGTCAGAACAGACTGGACTGTGATCTTTTGTGACTACAGAGATAATAGGAGACTGATGACCTTGCCCAACAGCAAGCCAACTCCTGCAGATGATGTACAAATAACAGACGCACAATTTGTGTTCTTCCTGTTGAAGAATACACAATTTCAACTCTGCTGGAGTGTTCTACTGGAACTTAATGTTCTCATATGTACCAGCCTAGATTTGAGTATCAGTGTGGTATGAAGGTCACAGTCAAAGAATTATCCCCAAGTTACCCCTGTATTGCAGTTAAACACCCTCTCTGTCTCAGTCCCGAGTGCTAGAAATCTACCAACTAGCTAGCTACCAACCAAAGAAAATGGACAAGAAATAGACCGTCACTCTGAATGCTGTGATTAAATTCATAAGAGAATAGATGTAATAACATACAGGAACACAATTAGGCCACTTGGCCTATCAAGTCTGCTCCACCATTCGATCCTGGCTGATATGTTTCTCAACCCCATTCTCCTGCCTTCTCCCTGTTACCCTTGATCTCCTCACTAATCAAGAACCTATCTATCTTTTAAAAGGATCAGATCTACAGAATCCCAATCAATTTACAAATTTCAGCATCATGAAACCAATTATTCAACTACCAATATCAATGCTCCTGGTAACCGCCACTGCAATGACGCAATGTTCAACTATTATCATTTCACAAACAATTTAAAGATTGATACATATATCTCATTTTTGGACTCACCTCTTATTTCTAATCTGTATGTATGAATGTTGCATTAGTATTTCTTCTAACTTTTTGTGATTAAAAATTTACACTTTTTGTTAATTCAAGAAGTCTTACTAATTTGGCTCTTTTTAAAAACATAAGTTCATTTTCTGAGATAAAAGTATTATTGTGGGTAAATCTTCACAACTTACTTTTAATTTGGCCACTTACTCAAATCTCACAGACAATGAAGTACTGAAACAATAATTCAAACTTTATTGCACGTACTAAACCAAATATTAGACCCTTCAAGTGAGCAAATATAAACCTGTGACCCAACCTAACTGTTACCCGATTAATGGTGAAATCTGGCTGGGACTTCAACCAACAACTGGAAGCTGGAAGTGTCCAGGGATCAATCCTTGTGCAGTGTCGTTCTTTGAAGTGCTGCTGTTGCATTGTTCTGGTTTTCGATTCTTATACAGATTTTTGCCCTTCAGTGTCTGAGGTGATACATCGATGATTTTGTTTGTCTTTCATTTGAGTTACTGCAAGTCTTTAACTGGCCTTCTTAGCAAAAGTAATTTCTTTGTTTCTTGTTACATTTGGCATTGATTGTCTGTTCAAAGTCACAGATTTCCTGTGATTAACTCCTTAAATTCTTCTGCAGGGCAATCCTTGTCCTTTGCGTCAATATAGCATCCAGTTTATCAGGCGGGTGTCAAAACAGTTTTTTTAATGCTATCTCACCAAGACATGCTTGAGTCTCTGCATAATAGCTTGTCTTTATTCCTTAACAGTTTATTCCAGATGGAGATTTTTTTGTTGTGTGTAATAGTTTATGATTTGTTGATTCATTCAGTCTATGAACAGTTATTAAAGTTCTTAAGTCTATAATATTACAGTATCCACAAGGGAAGGGATCCTTTTAAAATTAACCTTATTGTAGCCAACTGATGGAGTGGGAGAATAAAGAGGGGAGCCAATTCATCATCTGGGAGTTTAATGGTTTAGTGAATCCATTTGGAACCATAATGAATTGGGGAATCACGCTTAGATCTAGGTGTAGCAGTCTTAAAGCACGTTCAGCTATTGAAATTGATCATGCTGTACATCTATTTATCCACCTTTATTTCATATTAATTTACATTCTTACTATCATGGTTTGAAAATGAAATTGACCCAGCATCCACAGCCTTTAGCAAGAAGAGTTCCAGATTTTCACTAGCATTTGCATGGAAAATTGCTTTGTGATTTCATCCTTAAATTGACAAGCTCAAAGCGTAAGGTTATGTTCTCATTCTGGACTCCCAAACCACCAGAAAAAAGTTTCTCGGTATCTATGATTTTGCATTCCTTAATCATTATGAACAACTTGATTAGATGATCTTTTAACTTGTACGTTCAAGGAATGATACCTGGACTTCAGGGGTTAACTTCTATGAGGGGAAATTACACAAATTAGGCCTGTTTTCTCTTGAAATTGTAAAGTTAAAGGATGATTTGCTCAAAGTCTTCAAGATATTGACAGGAAAACTAAAGATAAGCTATTTGGGGGTTGGGAATTCTAGAACTAGGGGCATAGTCTAAAAGTTAGGTTTGATCTATTCAGAACAGTTTTGGAAGCACTTCTATATTCCAAGGTTGCAATAGGTTTGCAGCTGTCTGCACAAATAGCAGTTGATCGCAATCAGTTGTTATTTTTAAAATCAGACATAGGTACATTTTTGTTAAGCAAAGCTATTTAGGGATATGGGCCAAAGGCAGGTATATGGAGTCATGCCACAGATCAGCATGCTCTCACTGAATGATGGTACAGGCTCGAGGGGCTGAATGGTCTACTCCTGTTTCTATGTTCTCATGCTGCAAGCAAATGACCAAATCTGATAGTCTAAAGGAAGCAGTTTAAAGTGGGATCAACAGGGCTGCAGTCAGTCAAGGGTGCCACCAAGGGGCTTGGCAATGGTCAGGCAGTTGGTCCTACCAGAACTGGAGTTCTGAGAAAGGGTCACTCAACCTGAAACATTAACACTGATTTCTCTCCACAGATGCAGCCAGACCTGCTGAGCTTTTCCAGCATTTTCTGTTCTTGTTTCTGATTTACAGCATCCACACTTCTTTCAGTTTTTATTTAGTCCTACCAGAATCCAGGCATCCATGTCTTTGTCGTCTGTGGATTTGGCCATGGCCATTCCTGCAGACCAAGTGCGACCAATCTGGGGGTTCAATACAGAGAGATGCACTCCATGACTTTTGGTGCGATGCATGTGAAGTGGCAAAGTTAGAGTGAATGGTCACCCATTGAGTGTGTGGAGCAGACCAAAGATATCATTATGGAGCACAGAAAATCATTAACCTTCTTTTCGCACTGCTGTGTGTTTAGTATTAATCTGAACAGAGCACAGATCATAGTGGCACCCACATCCCAGCAGACTGTGTCTGGTGGCAGGTTCTCCTTTCCTGGTCAACAGAATAATGCACTGCTCTCCCCTCCACTTAAGAAAACACTTTGAAAATGGGACAATTTAGCGCTATCACATTGCTGATTGTGGGAGCTGAGTGTGAGAAAACTGGTTGACATATTTCCCAGGTTAGAATGACTACAATTCAAATACACTTAATTGGCTGTAGAAGTACTCTGAGACATCCTGAAGTTGTAAAGGGTGCTAATAAACACAAGGCTTTGCATTTTAAAATATTGTGAGGATGGTTTCTTGTGATATTCTCATATGCATTTCCAGTAGAACGGAATCCTCATTGGGCATATACATTCACTACTAAGTCCATTCACCAATATCTTCGCAGTTGGGCAAACTAAAGAGCTAGCTTTCCATTCTGGGCCATGTACTGAATGTAGATGCTCAAGGGCCAGTGTGAGAGGCACTTCCTGACTTGCAGCATCTGAAGTGATGTGCAGCAGGGCTTTCAACACAGTGCCAATGTGGGAATGATGGAGGGTCTTTACAGAGTGCTTGATCCAGGCAGTGCATGCTTAGATTATCATTCACTAAGTGTGGTCTGTACAATGCACCGTCACTTCCTGGTTGAAATGAATTGAATTGATTTAGCAACTGATGTCCATTTTTCAAGGATAGGAAGGTTGATTAGCCAGTTGTGTCAGATTTTGTTTATTTCATGCGCATTCCTAATTAAACTGCATCTGTATGTTCTTGATTAGATCAGTTTTTTTTAAATAACTGCTTTTCTGGAGGCCTCCTGCCATGTGATATCTTTTACTATGGCTGTTGTGTTTGGAATGATTACTTTTAAAACAGTGACTGTAAAGTTACTTACATAAAGCAATATCCAACTAACATAAAAGATTACCACAGTGGGTATAACTCAAAATCTATACAGAATGTGTGTGACATAGTTGGATTACAATCTGGAATATTTTCAAGGTATAATGATTGTGCAGTAATCAGTGATCAAAATCAAAGGGATTGTATAGCTCCAAAGCTAATAACCCACAAACAGGTGTTAAACCTAATATAAAAACTACATTTAGCAAGTTTGAGTCAATGTTATTACTGAACTAAATTCCTAACTCCTACACTTAAGAAAACATGGGACAATTCAGCTCTATCACATTGCAGATTGTGGGAGTTTAGTGTGAGAAAACTGGCTGACATATTTCCCAGGTTACAATGACTACAATTCATATACACTTAATTGGCTGTGGAAGTACTCTGGGACATCCTGAAGTTGTAAAGTGTGCTACGTAATTGCAAGGCTTTGCATTTTAATGAATTATGGGGATGTGATATTCTCATAAGATTTCCAGTAGATTAGAATCCTCACTAGGAATATGCATTCATTAAAATCAGCCCTACTGAGTCAATTGAAGCATTGAAAGACAAATTGGAGTTATTTTGTTTGAGTAGGTTTGGAAATAAAGGCAATCTAGATCATTGGGCTGAACTACTGCTTTCTGTATTCATATATGTGTCGTTACTGTTTCATTTTGTTATCTGGACCATTATGAATAATTTAGAATTACAGCCAATTTATGTCAGAGGTATAGTCTTAAATCCTGTTCAAACAAACAACATTAAAATATTTTCTCTCAATTCCAGGAGTGCTAAAATGAAATTTGGTAGTCTCCTGTGAATATACCTAAGTCCTGACGGATATGACCCATATATAATTGATATGAATTTCTAAGAGAATTCCAATCTGACTAAGTTGCTGATATATCCTTGCCACAGTAACTGAAACAAGAAAGTCCTGAAGTAAGCAATATCGGATGTGAAATATTAACTGTTTCACTCTCCACAGATGCTGTCAGATGTGCTGAGTTTCTCCAGCGTTTTCTGTGTTTGAGTCATGAAGAATGGTCAGTTCAGGTTGAAAGTGAGGACTGCAGATGCTGGAGATCAGAATCGAGAGTGTGGTGCTGGAAAAGCGCGGCAGATCAGGCAGCATTCAAGGAGCCTGATGCTGTGCTTTTCCAACACACTCTTGACTCCGATAACTGTTTCACAATCCACTATCTTAAGTGCCATGATTTTGAATAACTGCCATTTTGTGAGATCTTCCAGCTAAACTCAGAGAGAATGCTTTCAGTGAAAATTCTGCCTCTTGAATGGCTGAATCAAACAGTAATATCTGATCCTGTATCGAAAGAAGGAAGAGTAACAATTATTCTTTAAATTAGATGTTTATTCAAAATGAAACTGTGAGATATCCAAGTATGTTCAATTATCTGTTCCCATTACTTAATCCATTTAATAATATTGGGAGTAATTTTACTTCTAGAGCAAAACGAAAATCATGGGAATAGCAAATGGGCTATGTGACTTACATTGCTTGATTCTCTTATTTTCTTGTGTAATATTGGTTATTTGTGTTTCATAGTTATTGTGTGCAAGCATCTGTATATAAAGGACAGTGTGTGAGGTTAAAAATCACACAACACCAGGTTATAGTCCAATAGGTTTAATTGGAAGTACTAGCTTTCAGAGGGACAACCACCTGATGAAGGATCAGTACTCTGAAAGCTAGTGCTTCCAGTTAAACCTGTTGGACTATAACCTGGTGTTGTATGATTTTTAACTTTGTACATCCCAGTCCATCACCAACGTCTCCAAATCATTTTGTGAGACATAACACTTGCTGCCAATTTGTCACCATATTTCTTTTAGGCCATTGGTAAAAATAAAAATTATCCCAGCATCTTTAAATGATTTAAAATAATTATTGAGTTCCTTAAGGAAATAAGTCTACAATGTAGAAATAAAATGTGAATTATTATTTGAATAAAATGGGAATTGATTTACAACTGTTAGCGTTTATGATGCAACATACAGTCCCTGTGCTGATTTAGAAGGAAAATGGAAAAAAGGAAGAAATTGGCAAAGCACAATACATTGGGGAGAGAAAAGTAGCAAATGAATTTCAGAAAATATGCAAATTAAAACACTTCTGAATAACATATTGGTTTCAAACCTTTGTTTATTTCAATTTTATTCTGCATTGTTCTAAAGTGATTTCTTGGAATACAAATAACCTTGGTGGAGTGGACAGATGACTGAGTAGCTGAAATGTTGACATTTATTCTCCTCTATTCACATACAGGAAGACAATAAAAGATGTTGAAAAACAAAAGCTGGAACATAAAAAAGCATTTGAAGATGCTAAAAAATACAATCAAAAATCCATACAGTATCTGAAAGAATCTATGACCAGGTAAAGCATACATGTAATACTATAAAGTGAAATGACTGTTTTGCAAGGATGAAATGATCAAAGAAGGTTTTTATATTTGTTGCATTCAAGACCATTTACCTTTTTAACCACGTATAAGGATAGCAATTTTGAGATTTAAGCATAGGACTGCTCCAATTTCTCCTTGCTAATTATTTTTATACATTTTTTATTCCTAGTGTCAATTAGTGCATTAGTGAAGTAGAAATAAGGAAATTTTTATTTTTATTGTTTTGCTAAATTCATATGTTTTGGTAACACCCTCTATTTGAAACTATAATGAAAATGGATGAACATGTACTATTCAGTATTTCACTGCATTAGTCTTACCTTACTAATGAATGCAAGAAGGGAATATTTCAGAATATACAGAATAAATAAATTCCAATGTCTAACAAAAATTCCAAGAGCCAGACCCACCATCCATAGTTAACTAGAAATGGATGAAGGGGAATCAATGGATTTCCACTGTTTATATTTTTCATAAATGATTTAGTTGAAGGGATAGAAGGAATGTTGACAAATCTCCTTGTTTATCTCAGTGCCAAAGGTTGTTCGATTATGCTACTGTGTGTTGCATTTTTGGGTATCTTACTGTATTAAAGGCATCATATAAATACAAGTTATTATCAAACATGAATTTGCTCTATATAATTCCCTTTTGACTCAACAAGTCACAGTTCATTTGTTCATTCCAGTTTTGCAGAAATCTCTGTGGGAAAGTACTTCAAGAATTTCCATGTTAGAAGATCAGGCATTTCAAATAAATTGTCTCAACTATTTATATCTTTTGAGATCTGAATCATGAGCTAAATCTTATGCTCCTTCACTGGCATGTTTTCATTGGGAGACATAAAATAAATTGGCTGTTAGCTCACCACCTTCCTTTGCACCCAAGTTCACTCCCATAACACACCAGATAGGCAGATGCTGAAATCAACTAGGCGAAAGTGAGGACTGCAGATGCTGGAGATCAGAGTCTAGATTAGAGTGGTGTTGGAAAAGCACAGTAGGTCAGGCAGCATCCAAGGAGCAGGAAAGTCAACATTTCGGTCAATAGCCTGATGAAGGGCTTTTGCCCGAAATGTCGATTTTCCTGCTCTGAGGTGCTGAAATCAGCAGACATTCTGCCATGATAAATAATTAAAGATCAATTAGGCTTATCAGTAAGCCAGTGGACTGGGACAGTATACTGGTATGTACAGGCAAGTGCAAGTGAGCCAGCTGTTTCTAAAGACCAACATTAAAAAAATGGGAAGAAAGGGGAATGCTTCACTTTGGGATTTCCTGTGTATACCAGGACCACTGCTCCTGTAAGATGTTATCCTCACTTCTTAACCAACTGAATGACAGAACCCAGCCTCCCAACCCTCTTCTTCTCTTTCCTGGATTCTGGGAATCACTTCCCATCCAAAGCACCTGGACTTGCCTTTTCGGGGCAGCCATGGTCATCTTCAGGCCACTTTCTGCAATCCCAGATGCATCCAGTCCTGCCAGGGATTGATTGACCCGCCAGTCCTCCAACCATCTGGGAGATCTCACAAGGCCAGGGCTTACTCCCAAGACAGGAGTGGATGTCCCACTGTTCACTAACTTTTCTTCTAGGATATTTGCGAGTAGTTCACTTCATTGTGAAATCCATTTCACATTAGTTTATGGAAAGCTGAATAACTGTGTGTTGCTGTTTAAGCAGATTAATTTCTCCTTTAAGAATTCAGGAAATCTACTACTACTACATGGACAATTAGAATATGAGTATTGACTATGTCGAAAATTTGGTATTCGCAGTGCATAAAACCTTTGTAGGGAAAAACTTACAAAATAGAGAGGACTTGCAATATTGGCGAGGACTGGCTTGCAGCAGAAAGGGTTCAGCTAAAACCTAATGAGCAGAACTGAAAAATGATAACCACAGTGAATTATTCATTGTTAACTGTCATAGAGTACTATCAAAATTGGAGAAAGATGATTGGAGTTGTTGGCTCAGGTTGATTATATTGACTAATGGAATGCGGAACATTGTAGTCTGTCTGTTATAGGGAAGTTCAAGAACAACCAGAGGAAAATATGAAAATAAATTCACTGAGAAGGTATTGTTTGCTCATATAAAATGCATGGCAGATTACTGGAAGGGATGCTGTGTTGAATCCACTAAAATGTGGAAATTGATAATTCTGGGATCCATTGATCATTGAATTGATCATTTATTTCTCATTAGCATGGCTGCTGCCAGTAGTGCAGGGAGGAAATGAAACTTTATGACATAATGAGTTCTATATCAACCTAAGTTGTTACAAGAATAAACTGAAGTGAATTTCTGAGCATAATGTAAGGTAATGTGATGTTTTGTCCCAAAATAGAGCTCGTCAAGAACAAGCTGATAAAGAAGTAAAGATAAGAGGGGAGCTGGAGAAGAGGATGCAAGTCATATTGTCATTGAAGAAAAACATTACAACAAGCCGAGTAAATATTGCTGTGATAGCGGACTGGATAGACCGCTAAATCAAATGACAGTTTTATTGATTGACAGAAGTTAAATTGTTCATCCATCAAAAAAATCAAGATGATGAGGTCTGGTTCTAGTGTAGTAACAACTTTCAGAACTAGAACACATTTCAGGTGTGGGCTTTTACTCAGTTTCACAAGCAATTAGATACGACTTCTGCTAGGCAATTTAGAGGGAAAACAAATTCCCAGCTGGAGGAAGTATGGTATGCAAATTAAACATTAAAAATCAAAGAACTGCGGATGCTGGAAATCAGAAATTACTGGAAAAATCCAGCACTCAGACTTGGGGAAAGGTCCCTGGACATGAATTATTGGCTGTGCCTGCACTTCCCAGATGCTGCCAGACTTGCTGAGTTTTTCCAGCAATTCCTGATTTTGTAACCGTTTGCACATAGCCTTTTAGTAATGGGGTTACAAAATATTAGTAACATCTGGAACATCTCAGATTGAACAGAAGCATTTAGAGAAAAGGAGAAATAATAATGACTGAATATAGTAAAATAAAATATAATTTGATTCATATAATTTTGATTAAATTATAACAAGATAAATACTGTTTTAGTCTTATTCACAATTCATCAAACAGAGCTAGAAATATATAGAAGTCTGACAATTATTAATTTATTTACTCAATTCACAGACATACACATGTTTTACTAATGGTGTCCACAATGATGCTATCACTGTGTGCTTGCCCTGTGGCCTATGGAATACAGTAACAAGTACCTTAGAGTCGTACCTAGCACACCATAGATAGATTTATTCATGTTTCATGTTTCATATTTACAAACTCAGAAAATCGTTGATTCCCACACTCCACAGGGAATCGTTAAATCACTCAGCAAAAAACTAATATAAAACTATAATAAATAAAGAAGAGTAAATAAGTGCACTAAATAAAATGCAGTGCTGCCCAGAATAGAATCAAAATTGCAGACATAAACCCCACATTTAAGAAACTACATTCCCTGGCAGTCTTCAGCAAGTTAAGTTTTAAATATTACCCCAAAATGAAGTTGTTACTCACCGGAGCTAATAGTATAGACTGGCTGAAAAATTCCCAGCTTTGTTCATTGGAAATACACCAAACCTCACATCTATTTGTCCAAAATTTTAACAGTGGTGTTTGGTCAGTTATTGGGAGAGAGAAGATAGCACATCTGAGACTATTTCAATTTCCATTAATACATAATTCCAACAAGGATCTCTGGATATCGAGATTAAAACAGGGGCTTTGGCTAATTCTCCTAACTCACCCACCGTAACCCAAAATCACTGAGATTGAGTGTAGAGTTTCTACTGTCAGCTTGAATTAGCTGAGATAAGCTAACTCACATTTAGTTTCTTACGACTCAGTTGCAAAGAAAATACAAATACAGAACAGTGAGGGAGTTTAGTTTAGCATATTTAGTGTTAGGTGATACTGCAGGACTGTAAGTGTTGTGTGTCATATACTGTATTCATTATCTCTTACAATTAAAAAGTTGTCGCATAAAATTATGTTTCTTGTATACTTGCTAATAGGAAAACCTACGAGCATTGCAGGCGAGGAAAGCTGCTAAGTCTGCAACAGAAAAACAGAAGAAGGACAGGCAAGCATCAATGGTCTCAGAAAGTGAAAATTTCCAACAGCAAATGCTTCAGAAAAAATACCTACAAGAGTTTGAGAAAAAGAAGCAGTAAGTATTTTTGTCTGTTTGATAAATTAAATGTTTCTTTTCATAAATTACATTTATGTAAGGTTTGCAACTCAAACTTTTACAGTCAAAGTACTGTGTAATTGAGGACACAGTACAGAGGTACATCCCAAAGAAAAGAAAGGAAAGACTACACAGGGGAGGGGGGATTAGACAACCATGGCTGATGAAAGAACTCAGAAAAAGAGAGAGCCTATAAAGTGGCCAAGAGCACTGGGAAATCAGAAGATTGGGAAGACTACAAAAACAAACAGAGGAGAACAAAGAGAGAAATAAGGAAGGAGAGGATCAAATATGAAAGAAAGCTAGCCAATAATATTAGAAATGATAGTAAAAGTTTCTTTCAATACATAAGAAACAAACGAGAGGCAAAAGTAGAGATTGGGCCGCTCCAAGTTGATGCAGGAAGGCTAGTGATGGGAGATAAGGAAATAGTTGAAGAACTTAATAAATACTTTGTGTCAGTCTTCGCAGTGGAAAACATGAGTAATATCCCAACAATTAAGGAGCATCAAGGGGCAGAGTTGAGTATGGTGGCCATTACAAAGGAGAAAGTACTTGATAAGCTAAAATATCTAAAAACTGATGAATCTTCTGGCCCGGATGGGCTACATCCTAGAGTTCTGAGGGAGGTGGCTGAAGAAATAGCAGAGGCATTGGTTGTAATCTTTCAAAAATCACTGGAGTCAGGGGAAGTCCCAAATAATTGGAAAATTGCTGTTGTAACCCCCTTGTTCAAGAAAGGATCAAGACAAAAGATGGAAAATTATAGGCCTAACCTCGGTTGTAGGTAAAATTCTGAAACCATTGTTAAGAATGAGATTTCTAAATTCTTGGAAGTGCAGCGTCAGATTAGAACAAGTCAGCATGGATTTAGTAAGGGGAGGCCATGACTGACAAACCTGTTAGAATTCTTTGAAGGTGTAACAAGTAGGTTAAACCAGGGAAACACAGTGGATGTTATCTACCTAGACTTCCAAAAGGCTGCTGAGTAAGGTGAGGGCCCATGGTGTTCGAGATGAGCTACTGGCATGGATTGAGGATTGTCTGTATGACAGAAGGTAGAGAGTTGGGATAAAAGGTTCTTTTTCGGAACGGCAGCTGGTGACAAGCGGTGTCTGGCGGGGTTCAATGTTGGGGCCCCAGCTATTCACTTTATATATAAATGATCTGGACTGGGGCATTTTCTGGTGAAGTTTGCCGATGATATGAACATAGAACGTAGAAGAATACAGCGCAGTACAGGCCGTTTGGCCCTCGATGTTGCACCGATCCAAGCCCACCTAACCTACACTAACTCACTATCCTCCATATGCCTATCCAATGCCCGCTTAAATACCCAGAAAGAGGGAGAGTCCACCACTGCTACTGGCAGTGCATTCCATGAACTCACAACTCGCTGAGTAAAGAACCTACCCCTAACATCTGTCCTATACCTACCACCCCTTAATTTAAAGCTATGCCCCCTCATAATAGCTGACTCCATACGTGGAAAAAGGTTCTCACGGTCAACCCTATCTAAACCCCTAATCATCTTGTACACCTCTATCAAGTCACCCCTAAACCTTCTTTTCTCCAATGAAAACAACCCCAAGTGCCTCAGCCCTGCCTCATACGATCTCTCTACCATACCAGGCAACATCCTGGTAAACCTCCTCCAGTGCCTCCACATCCTTCCTATAGCATGGCGAC
>NC_057743.1:40657096-40671313 GCF_004010195.1 Chiloscyllium plagiosum | reverse complement strand
CCCAAACTATCGCGTCCCCAATTACTATTGCTCTGCTCTTCTGCACCCTTCCCTTCTGAGTAACGGGGACAGGCTCCGTGCCAGAGGCCTGAGCCCCATTACTTACCCCTGGTAAGTCGGCCCCCCCACAAGTATCCAAAACGGTATACTTGTTCTTGAGGGGAATGGCCGCAGGGGGTCCCTGCACTGGCTGCTTCTTTGGAGTTACTACTTCCCTAAAGCTCCGATCTATGACCCCCTCTGCCTTCCGAATGATCCTAAGTTCATCCAACTCCAGCTCCAGTTCCCTAACATGGTCTTGGAGGAGCCGGAGATGGGTGCACTTCCTGCAAGTGTAATCAGCAGGGACGTCCATGGCATCCCTCACCTCAAACATGTTGCAAGAGGAACATTGCACTGCCTTCACTGCCATCCCTCTAAAAGTTAGGTGAACACGCAGGTAGTTCTGAGGATGTGGGGAGACTGCAGAAAGATTTAGACAGTTTAGGAGAATGGTCCAAGAAATGGCTGATGAAATTCAATGTGAGCAAGTGCGAGGTCTTGCACTTTGGAAAAAATAACACAGGCATGGACTATTTTATAGATGGTGAGAAAATTCATAAAGCCAAAGTACAAAGGGATCTGGGAGTGCTAGTACAGGATTGTCTAAAGATTGACTTGCAGGTTGAGTCCGCGGTTAAGAAAGCAAATGTAATGTTATCATTTCTTTCAAGAGGGTTGGAATGTAAAAGCAGTGATGTGCTACTGAGACTTTATAAAGCTCTGGTTAGGCCCCATTTAGAATACTGTGTCCAGTCTTGAGCCCCTCACCTCAAGAAGGACATACTGGCACTGGAGCATGTCCAGTGGAGATTCACACGGGTGATCCTGGAATGGTAGGCCTAACATATGATGAACGGCTGAGGATCCTGGGATTATATTCATTAGAGTTCAGAAGGTTGGGGGTGAGATCTAACAGAAACTTACAAGATGATGCATGGCTTAGAAAGGGTGGACGCTGGGAAATTGTTTCCATTAGGCGGGGATACTAGGACCCGTGGGTACAGCGTTAGAATTCGAGGGGATCTATTTAAAACGGAAATGAGGAGACATTTCTTCAGCCAGAGAGTGGTGGGCCTGTGGAATTCACTGCCACGGAGTGCAGTGAAGGCTGGGATGTTAATTTATCTTCAAGGCAGAGATTGATAATTCCTTGTGGGATTAAGAATTTAAGGGATATAGGGAGAGTGCAGGTAAGTGGCATTGAAATGCCCATCAGCCATGATTGAATGGCAGAGTGGACTCGATGGGCCAAATGGCCTTACTTCCACTCCTATTTCTTATGGTCTTATGGTCTTAAAATACAAACAGATAAATGATGCAGATAACATATATATGTTCAAAACTTTTTAAAATTAATTTGTGCATATACTATAAATGAAAATTTCTATTAACCTCATTGTCAGCCAAAATATGTTGGAGGCAGAGAGGATCTTGAATAGGACTGAACAAACAGTGCATTTTTACAGTAAGATCTATTCACAGTGAACAGTCTGTACATTACAACAACCCATAGAGTCTATTGAAGAAGAGAGTCCACAAACTACAGCAAATAGAGCTCATGACCACAACTGTGGGAACTCTCCCAGTAAAAGGAGGATGATTCCTCAGGTAGTTGAAGAACAGTCACATGCATATATGACCACAAAATCAATCCTAGTTACTTCGAGCAGTGCTGTCTGTAGGTACAATTGTTCGGGGAATTATCCAATAATGCCCACTCTTGCCAGCAATAATAGTATTCTTCCAAACATTATTCAACAAATTATGAAACTAAGAAGCTGTGACCTGTAGGCAGTCAGTCACTGCAGCTTTTGGAGAGCAAGAAATTATATTTTAATGTAATTTGCCTGTTTTGCTTGCTACCATCTCTGTGCAGAGATAATAATGGGAGACTGAGTGGTGGAAGAGACTGAAGAATCTAGAATACGTAGTGGGACTAGGCCACAACCATTTCAATACATTTCCTAAAGTAAACTGCAATACCATCTGCCAGTGACTTGGTATAAGGCAATTTCAATACTTTCCACCACCACTCAATTATCTAGCTTTCTGATTTCACTAGTGAGCATGCACAGTATTTTATTGATTTAGGCATTTAAATGCCTAATATACCTGCAGGGAGCAGAATTTTACTGTTAAATTTTACTGGTAAATCAATAAGATTTGAATCCTACTTATATCAGCCAAAAGTTGTTGCTGTCTTATAAATTAATCATGTTACCCATCTGATGATTTTAATTTGAACTACCTCAAAGTTGGTTTTATATTGAAGCCAATTCAAATGTATGGCAGTATGAACTATAGCGGAAAATGTGTTGCTGGAAAAGCGCAGCAGGTCAGGCAGCATCCAAGGAGCAGGAGAATCGACGTTCCGGGCATGAGCCCTTCTTCAGGAATGAGGAAAGTGTGTCCAGCAGGCTAAGATAAAAGGTAGGGAGGAGGGACTTAGGGGAGGGGCGTTGGAAATGCGATAGGTGGAAGGAGGTTAAGGTGAGGGTGATAGGCCGGAGTGGGGGTGGGGGCGGTGAGGCCTATCCGGCCTATCACCCTCACCTTAACCTCCTTCCACCTATCGCATTTCCAACGCCCCTCCCCCAAGTCCCTCCTCCCTACCTTTTATCTTAGCCTGCTGGACACACTTTCCTCATTCCTGAAGAAGGGCTCATGCCCGGAACGTCGATTCTCCTGCTCCTTGGATGCTGCCTGACCTTCTGCGCTTTTCCAGCAACACATTTTCAGCTCTGATCTCCAGCATCTGCAGTCCTCACTTTCTCCAGTATGAACTATAGGTTGACTTGTAGTCCATCTCATTCGCTCAGTTTCAACAACTTGTTTTGACTACTTTTGAAATACCTGCACATATGGACACACTGGGTCTGACATATGAACTCACTTTTTGGCATGCGTATTAGCTCTGTGAGTTTGTACTAAAAATGTAACCATGAAGATGATCATGAAGATCATGACAGCTAGGAGTATTAATAGCATACACAGATCTAAATAATGAGCCCAGATTGTAGCACTGCGTCTTGGAAAAATGATATTTGTGTCATGCTGTTTCATGTGGGGTGCACAGGAATTTACTGTCGTTTAAAATTCATGAGTACAAGATGTTTAATAATACACTTCAGAACTTGCTTTGTTTCCAATTCCAATATATTTCATGTTTTCACCAATGAAGCTTGATTTGAATCCCACCAACTCTGATGGGCTAGAGGTTTACTCCTTCTTCTCTGTAAAGGGAATACTTTAAATAGTCTGAGCTGATTTTGGTGAACATGCACAGCAATAACTAAGTGCTCACACCCTCGTGGTGAAACAAAGTAGATATTGTAAAGTTTTGACATAATTCTGTCTTCATCAAAATCATTTTAAAATGAAAGAAAAAAGTAGAATTCTGAACTTTACAGAATAGGAGAAATTGGAGCTAGATATAAGTCCAAGGCCTCAGTTTTTTTATTGCCAAGTTGAGTAGTGAGTAAAATTCCCAGTTCTGCAAACCTGACCCTGAAGATGTAATTTTAATTCAGGGAGGGGGGCAGAATGAGTTTGGAGGCAGCCACAGAGTGGGGAGGTGGGCTGTGGGAAAGACATAGTTTGGTGATCCAGCACATTGTTGTGAATGTTAATAAAACAAGAAACTAATCACCAGCCCTTGGGTCTCTCTCACATCCACACACACTACCCATGCCCATCCATATCAAACCATACTACCCCATGCCCTATTTTTCCACTCACTCCATGGCCCATCCTAGCTTTATACCAACTTATTCCTCTCCAAGCAGCCCTAACCACCACTCACTGCCCTTGCACCCTCCATGCCAACTCACCAGTATCCACCATGGACAGTCTCCAGGACCCATGCTGAATTCTACATGTCAAATGCAGACTTTATTGAAAATCGGGTGGGAATCAGAAAGCTTTCCAATCAGACCTGGAGTTAGGCAGGGCTGCCCACTTGCTCCTGCCTTGTTTATCTGTTGTATAGAGCCTTTTGCTGAGTCCATTCAGGAAGGATGCGCGTTTGAGAGGGGTAAGTGATCTGGGCAGCAGAGACATGCAGGTCAAAGCCTCCCTGTACATGGACGAAGTCGCTGTTTTCGGCTCTGATCCGCTGTCAGTGCACAGATTCATGAGAATCTGCAACCAGTGTGAACTGGCCTCAGGTGCAAAGGTAAATCGAGGCAAATGCAAGGCCATGTTCTTTGGGAACTGGCCTGACCTTTTATTAGGTTAGATTCCTTACAGTGTGGAAACAGGATCTTCGGCCCAACAAGTCCACACTGACCCTCCGAAGAGCAACCCACTCAGACCCATTCCACGACATTTACCCTTCACCTAACACTACGGGCAATTTAGCATGGTCAATTCACCTAACCTGCACATTTTTGGGCTGTGGGAGGAAACCGGAGCACCTGGAGGAAACCCACGCAGACATGGGGAGAATGTACAAACTCCACACAGACAGTTGCCTGAGGCGGGAATTGAACCTGGGTCTCTGGCGCTGTGAGGCAGCAGTGCTAACCACTGTGCCACCGTGCTGCCCACCATCCTTTAGCCCTTTCACCATCAGGATAGATTACCTGAAGGTGCTAGGAATATGGTTCAGAGGGGCTGGGGCATGTGCAAAAACTTGAGAGAAGCATATCACCAAAGTGAGGCAAAAACTGGGCTGATGGGAGCACCACTCGCTCTCTGTTGCAGTAAAACATGGTCATTGGGTGTGAGGCACACTCGGTAATGTTTTATGTGGCGCAGGTTTGGTTTATTCCCGAACCTGCACCAGCTAAATCACCCGAGCCAACCTTTATTTCATTTGGAGTTTGAAGATGGATTGGGTCCAAAGAGACACCATGTATAAAGCACTGGACAGCAATGGGAGGAAGAACCCCACTACCCAGTGCCATCTTCATTGTGAAGAACATCTTCATGTGTGGCTGTGTCAAGCCATGTGTAGACACTCAGTATACTAACACCCAGTGTCACTACTTACTGACGTTCTACCTGTCCCCAGTGTTACGAAAGATGGGTGTGGCCTCGCTGTCACAGAGCACTCCAAGCAGTTGCACTGTTCTTCGTAGAAACATTTGAAAAGAAAAACGCCTCTGACCACAAGTCCATCAGGAAGTGGTCAGCACGTAGTGTCCTTGAGACTCTGTGGGAAAAGGAAAGGGTTCCCTGAGCAGATTGTCAAAGTCATTTGGCAGAATGCCTCTTCGCCAGAGCTTTCCAACAAGCACCAAGACATTACTTGGCTGGTGGTGAGAAGGTCACTACCTGTGAGATCCTTCATGTACATCTAGTTGGTCTGTGCCACTGCATGTTGCCCTTGAAGCGACTGCGACCGGGGATGAGACTGTCAATATTTCTTTCTAGAATGTGCCTTTGTAAAGGAAGTCTGGAGAGAGATGCAGTGATTTTCGTTGAGGTTCATCCCAAACAGCTCGATGACACAGTACTCTATGCTCTACAGTCTGCTCCCCAGGATACCTACCGAAACAAACATCAACTGTGCCTGGAAGTCCTTCAACTCGGTACAAGGTGCTCTTTGGTTTGCCCGAAACTTGCTGATCTTCCTGTTAAAAGAGTTGACCCTGATCGAGTGTTGCAGGCTGGCACATTCCAAGGCCCAGGACTATGTGCTGAGGGACACACTAAAGCTTGGGGAAGCTGCTGCCAAGGTGCAGTGGGGAAAGACCACTGTCTAAGGTCTTGCTACCAAAGTAAAATTGGTGTCCGTTCAGTTCTTGGACCCTCCTGATGCCTCAGATACATGTAAATAGTTCTTAGTACTCAGATTATTAAGAAAATACTTTAAATTAGCTGTAACTATCAAAAAGGTCAAACCCCAATGTTTGTTTTCTTTTCTAGATGCAAAACCTGTACAGATCGAAACTGCATCAGTAATTGTGTAAATACATAAAAGATTTCTGTTTTTATGAATAAAGTATATTTTTGCAAAAATAATGGAGAGGAAGTAAGATAAAAATTGGTCTCATGATTAACAAGATGTGTGCAAGCTGACCCTCCACACTTCAGCTCTGATGAAGAGTCATCTCGACTCGAAACATTAGCTTGCTCTCTCTGTGTGGATGCTGCCTAATCTGCTGTGATCTCCAGAATTTGATCTTTTCAGCTCAAACTGTAAATATTTTATGTTTAATGTTTAATTCAGTGAACAAAAATAATCTATCAGTAGATAAGTCATAGTTTCTGAAAAAAAATATTTTTTAAAGAAATGTAATTCATTGAATTAATCTATATTTGGATTATATGTATCTGCGGTTTATCTGTGGTTGCGATATGGAATGTGCTACCATATTGAACAGCTGAGATGAGTATATGTTAAAAATAAAGTTAATAGTGAAGGACAAAGGAATGGGAGAATGTGTTAACAGTGGGAGATGATACAAGGAAGATCCAGTGGAACATAACTTTCAGGGAAAACCTACTGGTCTGAATGCCTTTTCATGCCAATAATTCAGTATAAAAACTAAAGTTTTGTCATATATTTATCTTTGAAAGGGAATTTGCAGAAGAGCAGAAAACTTTGAAGGCAGAAATTATGGCTAAGATCCTCAGGGAAGAATCCACTATGGAAAAGAAGAAGAAGATCTATCCTGTACTATTTCCAGAAGCACAGAAGAGTGAACATAAAACATCAGAGGTGTGGAAATTCAAGAAAAAACTGCTGCAATACATAGAAAACAGCTCTGAGGATGACAAAGTCATAAATACACCTGAAGTAAGTGCATGAACTCATCTGTCAAAATAGTGAACTTTATTATAGCTATTTGGTAATATTGAACTTGAATATTGCTGACAAAGACAAATTTTGTCTAAGCTGTTTTTCTTGCATTCATCAGGACAATTTGTAAGAATACCAAAGTAAAATAAAAGCAATACAGTATTGATATTGTAAAAGACAGTACTGATTCGTTGGCAAGTGGATTCTGATTGCTACATTGTCATAAAGAGGAATACTCTGCTTTATTTTGGTATTTCCTATGAATTGTCTTGCTGAATACAAGATAACAAGTTTCAACAACGTGTTTTCAACAGCACTTAATTATACTATCCATATGTTTGTTGCAGTTCTATTTCGCAACACACAATTGTAAAGGTACACATGCCATCTGACTGTGATGAAAGAATTCTAACAGTCTGCAGAATATATTAAGCAAAAATTTTCAATGTTGAGTGCTGCAATAAAAAAAAACTCAAATTGATGACTTAGGAATTAAGATCAGTCAACGTGAAATGTTCACCAAGTTTTCAACAGTATACACAGATATAATGGTGTTACATAATTTACCCCTTGCAGCTATTGAGTAATGTGTTTATATTAAGTATGTATGAATTGAGAAACTGGTTTCTGTTGAATGATTGACTTTGCAGAGCATCATTGGCATCAACCTTTCTAATTAAGAGGTGCGGAAAAACTTTTCATAGTAAATTAAAGTAACTGGTTGAAGCTGTAAATGGAACTGAAAGGTGCTGTGTTTGTTTTCTATTGTCATTCTGAGGCTGTTGATGCGATAAACTAGCTTTTCATGCCATGCTGTTAAGTTAGTGCCGTGATCTATTCAAATGAAAATGTTTGAACTCAGCACTATAACTCCTGTGGTGTCACTTCTGGAACCCACAATCGAACTTTGAGAGTCAACAGGGGATGTACTGTATACCCAAAACCTGGGAGGAGATGCAGTAACCAAGCTTCCTAATAGAGCTGGAGTGCAGAAGGGCAAAACCCTTAGCAAAGGGCAGCAGGTAACAGTGAGGTCCTGCTGCTGACAATGGGGTCAGCAAAACAGGTGTTTGTAAAAACCTTCAGTAACTCAGCTTTGAAAGTAAGGGCATATCTATATTTTTCTGTTTGATGGTGCATGCCGGTGCTGTGGCATCTCAAAGAGACTTGATTTTTATTCTACCCAGTATTCAGGAAATAGGGACAGGAGTAGACCATTCAGACCCTCAAGCCAGCTCCACCATTCAATTAGATCATTTTCCAATGCTATTCCCATGTTCCTTCAGATCTTTAGCATCTAAAAATCTATTGATCTCTGTCTTAAACTTGTAGAAAATAGACAATAGGTGCAGGAGTAGGTCATTTGGCCCTTTGAGCCAGCACCACCATTCATTATGATCACGGCTGATCATCCACAATCAGTATCCTGTTCCTGCCTTATCCCCATAACCCTCGATTCCACTATCTTTAAGAGCTCTGTCCATCTCTTTCTTGAATGTATCCAGAGACTTGGCCTCCACCGCCTTCTGGGGCAGACCATTCCATATGTCCACCACTCTCTGGGTGAAGAAGTTTCTCCTCAATTCTACCCCTTATGGGCTACCCCTTATGTTTAAACTGTGTCCTCTGGTTCGAGACTCACCCATCAGCGGGAACATGCTTCCTGCCTCCAGAGTGTCCAATCCTTTAATAATCTTATACATCTCAATCAGATCCCCTCTCATCCTTCTAAACTCAAGTGTATACAAGACCAGTCGCTCCAATCTTTCAGCATAAGGTAGTCCCACCATTCCGGGAATTGACCTCATGAACCTACGCTGCACTCCCTCAATAGCCAGAATATCCTTCCTCAAATTTGGAGATCAAAACTGCACACAATACTCCATATGCAGTCTCACCAGGGCCGTGTACAGCTGCAGAAGGACCTCTTTGCTCCTATACTCAATTCCTCTTGTTATGAAGGTCAGCTTGCCATTAGCATTCTTCACTACCTGCTGTACCTGCATGCTTGCTTTCATTGACTGATGTACAAAAATACCTATATCTCGTTGTCCTTCTCCTTTACCTAACTTGAATCCATTTAGATAGTAATCTGCCTTCCTGTTCTTGCCACTAAACTGAATAACCACACATTTATCCACATTAAACTGCATCTGCCATGCATCCGTCCATTCATCTAGCCTGTCCAAGTCACCCTGTATTCTCATAACATCCTTGTCACATTTCACTCTGCCACCCAGCTTTGTGTCATCAGCAAATTTGCTAATATTACTTGTAATGCCTTCATCTATATCATTAATGTGTATTGTAAACAGCTGCAGTCCCTGCACCGAAATTTGTGGTACCCCACTGGTCATCGCCTGCCATTCCAAAAGGGACCAGTTTATCACTACTCTTTGCTTCCAGTCAGTCAGCCAATTTTCAATCTAAGTCAGTATTTTGCCCCCAATACCATGTGCCCTAATTTTGCTCACTAATCTCCTATATGGGATTTTATCAAACGCTTTCTGAAAGCCCAGGTACACTACCTCCACTGGCTCTCCCTTGTCCATCTTCATAGTTACACCCTCAAAAAATTCCAGAAGATTAGTAAAGCACGATTTCCCCTTCGTAACTCCATGCTGACTCTGGCCTATCCTGTTACTGCTATCCAAATGAGTCTTAATTTCATGTTTTATAATTGACTCCAGCATCTTTCCCACCACTGACGTCAGGCTAACTGGTCTATAATTCCCTGTTTTCTCTCTCCCTCCTTTCTTGAAAAGTGAGACAACATTAGCCACCCTCCAATCTGCAGGAACTGATCCCCAATCGATAGAACATTGGAAAATGATTACCAATGTGTCCACGATTTCTAGAGCCACCTCCTTAAGTACCCTGGGATGCAGACCATCAGGTCCCGGGGATTTATCAGCCTTCAGGCCTAAAAGTCTATCCAACACCATTTCCTGCCGAATATAAATTCCCTTCAGTTCAGCCATTACCCTAGGTCCTTCAGCCACTATTACATCTGGAAGATTGCTCGAGTATTCCCCAGTGAAGACAGATCCAAAGTACCTATTCAGCTCTTCTGCCATTTCCTTGTTCCCCATAATAAATTCATCCATTTCTGTCTTCATGGGTCCAATTTTAGTCTTAATCATTTTTTTCTTCTTTTCATATACCGAGAAAAGCGTTTACTATCCTCCTTTATATTTTTGGCCAGTTTGCCTTCATACCTCATTTTTTTCTCCACATATTACCTTTTTAGTTATCCTCTGTTGTTCTTTAAAAGTTTCCCAGTCATCTGGCTACCCGCTCATCTTTGCTATGTTATACTTCTCTTTTATCTTTATACAGCCCTTAACTTCCCTCATCAGCCACGGCCACCCAGTCTCCTCTTAGGATCTTTCTTCCTCTTTGGAGTGAACAGATCCTACACCTTCTGCATTATATCCAGAAATACCTGCCATTGTTGTTCTACTGCCATCCCTGTTAGAGTACTGAACTATTGAACTTTAGCCAGCTCCTCCCTCATAGCTCCATATGGAGCTATGTAAGTGTTAGTATTCAACTGCAATACTAACACTTCCGATTCTCCCTTCTCCCCCTCAAATTGCAGACTAAAGTAAATCATATTATGGTCACTACCTCCTAATGGCTCATTTACTTTGAGGTCCCTGATCAAATACGGTTCGTTGCGCCTGCTTAAATAGCACACACTAACCTTCCCATCAGCGTCTGTGCTCCGACCTCACTTCCCGCCGCTCTCTGCTGCAAAGTAAACTTGATTGTTAGCAACCAGAAAACAGCGCTTATATTTTCATTGCTGATATTTCATTGGTCTGTCTTTACATGAATGACATAAGAATATATTTTTACTTTGTAACCCAAGAATAAAGCCTGCACCACAGACTTGATTAAGAATTGGACAAAAGCTGTTAGGTTATGAGGCCAGGCCTGCCACAGTTATCTGCAGTAGTTCACTGATAATAGTTGGTCTTTTAAGCAGTTTGGTTACCCACCTTCTTAAGAAAGTTGTCTCCAACTCTGCTCCATATTTATTGATGTGTTCCTGGCTCCTGCAAGCCAACAATCAATTTCAATTATTCTCTAGTTTGGATTTTCACGTAATGTGCACACCTTTATTCTTTTCAAACCATGTTTAATATATTTCATATTGTTTTTAAAATTAATAAAATGCTTTATTCGACTGCAGGTGTGCAATTAAAGTGATTGGAAACAACAAAATTCAACGGCTTAGGTACTGTAATATAAGTAAAGAACTTGTGCATTAGTGCAGAAAGGAATTTTGTTTGGTATAAGAAAGTAGGCTAACTCTGCTATTTGTTCTTTGAACAGGTTAATAGTGCAGCATAAGATTAGCTAAAGCCATGAATGGATTTTAGATAAGCTCCTTAAAGTTCAGGTTTGGATCTAATTCATGGAAAATTGGTTCCAAAATTCTGAATCCTTACACTGATATTAAGCCAATCAGAAAGATCAATTCCTCGATCTGACATGTTTATAAATGCAGAGACATTATGGGTTTCTTTCTTTCCCTGCAGCAAGAAAGGCGATCCCCATCTCAAATATCAGATGAAGTAACGGTCACAGAACAAATCCCAAATCATTTCACACAGGATGTCAATGACCAGCTTGTGGATGAAGAAAGTCTTAATTTGCCTGAATTTCCAGGGCTTTGGGATAACGATCATACACCCAGCAAGGTATAAAAGACATTTATTCCAGCAATGATTGGCATCAGAGCATGACACAAAGAGTGGCTCATAATAATACATATTTATTAACACTTCTGTAAAGCTACTTACTTTGATATTTTTTATTCAGAGGAACTTATTGAGTACATTATTGTAAATTTTGAATTATATATCATCTAATATGTTACAATCACCATTACAGTAAAAATAAATTTGTGGTAATTGCAGAGAATAAGAAGAAGCAATAAAAATAAAGGATACAATTAAAAAGTGGAATAAATGAGCACGAACGATTGCAGGTGACAGGGTTGAAAAGGCATATGAAATTATCAAATATACATAACCTCAGATATTCATTGCTTTCCAGAGTCCTACCATTCATAATGTCTTGTCAGTCATTTCCAACTGCATTATCTCTCACTCTTCTAGATTGAAATAAGGCCTTTTTTTTAAAATTAATAAATATTTTTGACAGTACATTTAAACAAATGCCTTTTCTTTTGAAAACTGTGTCAATGTGTAAAAAGGCTAGGATGAAAGGTATATATAGGTTTATTTTTTAAAACACTTTGTTACCATATATTGGATATATTTCTGTATCACAAAGGATGAAATAGTCAGCAAACGTTTAGGAGTGGGTACTAGTAAAATGGAACAAGAGATTTTGGCACGACAATTGGAGAAGCAAAGAAGTGGGATCGTCCAAAAACAAGTAGCAGCTGGTCGGGAATTCAAAGGCTGCCCTTTCTACAGCAAGCCCGATGTTATTCACTTCAAGGTTGGTGTCATGTAATCGATTCAGATTGTTTTAAGTTATTTAATGCCAATGTAGAAAGTAAGATCGTGCTTCATTAACTTCCTACACACAAAGAGCAAGTTATTAATTTAGAAAACTGTAGGTGTGTTTCCTTTGTTCAAAGCTGCATGTTTGATAGCAAGGAGGCTGCTGCATAAACTAACTGCCACTTCCTTTATTTACTTGAAGATCACAAAGTTGGGTCAGTTCCATTATAGTATTCATCATCTTGAATTTTGGGCAAACATATATCATATTCTTCCTTGTCATTTGTTCCTCAAATTTAAAATGTTTTATAATAAACCCTAAATTCTGAGGTCCTTGCATTCTGAAGTCCCACTGTCCGTTGATATAGTATCCACTCACTGTGAAGAATCATGCAATCCTTTACTGACTGCTGGTGCCCAACACTGAAGTTTGGGTACTTGCCACATCATAAGTTAATGCCAAAAAATATATCAGTGAGCTGATTTTTCTTTACAGATATGCGCAGGGCTGCACAATGTTGAGATAATTTAATGTTGAGCCTTTTTCAGGAAGTCTACTGTGATAAAGATGTATTTTAGTTTCTAAAAATTAATACCACTTCAGTGCATTTAATCCTATAGTAATCCAAAGGAGATAGTTAACAATTAGTAGGAAATGGTAAATATATTGTAATTAGTTTAACTGAGCATCCAGTCAATGAATGTCACTTTTCTTTCTCCAATCCCGTTCATCTTGGTTTTCTCGCCTGTTTGTGTTGGCTGCTTTCCCTTGAATCCCTGCTCATTTTGTTTATGTCTCCTCACTGCTGGTAATGTTGTTCCTGTCTGCGTCCTCCTGCTGATTTTCCCTTTCTAATTTCACTTCTCAAGCATTCCTGTTTTTCTCTGGTAAGTTCACTGGTTCAATCTTTTCTTTATCATCTCATTTTCATAGATAATGTCGATGAAGGCTGGTTGCTTAACTTGGAATTTGACTGTAGAACTAATGAGCATAAGTATAAAATTAATGAACTGAAAAAATATTTAGAGTAATGTTTTCTGCTACAGTCTAATGGGTATATAGAATAGCTCCCAATTAAAATAGTTAATGTTGTATTAGTGAAGAGCTCACAAAATAACAGTTGCTCAAAATCATGGCGCTTAAGGTATTGGGTTGTGAAACAGTTATCAGAATCAAGAGTGTGGTGCTGGAAAAGCACAGTAGGTCAGGAAGCACCCGAGGAGCAGGAGAATTGACGTTTCAGGCATAAGCCCTTCATCAGGAATCAGCTGTTCCTACAGAGGGCACAATCAAAAATAAACAAACATCACAAATTCAAAAAGCTGAATCAAGCTCTCCAATTTTATCCCTGAAATATAATTAATTCTATCCTTACACTGGGTTATAATTATAATAACGTGACAATGTGGCCTTAGTAGTTTGCTTGGGAGTCTACTCCAAACATTTATAACCCTGAGTAAGGGTTATTCTTCACGGGATTTTCACAAATATCCTGTGGTCCTATTTAGTTGGTATTGTATAAAGTAATAATGTAGTGTGTGTGGAATAATGTACGTGCACTACAATTATATGATTTGTGTATAATTTTATAAATATAGCATTTTTGGATTTTGATTTCTCAGTTTTAGACAGATGACAGTTGGTTATTTCGGTAAAGGGTTTCCTTTTCATAGAACATAGAACAGTACAGCACAGAACAGGCCCTTCAGACCACGATGTTGTGCCGACCACTGATCCTCATGTATGCACCCTCAAATTTCTGTGACCATATACATGTCCAGTAGTCTCTTAAATGTCCCCAATGACCTTGCATCCACAACTGCTGCTGGCAACATGCTCTCACAACTCTCTGTGTAAAGAACCCGCCTCTGACATCCCCTCTATACTTTCCTCCAACCAGCTTAAAACTATGACTCCTCGTGTTAGTCATTTCTGCCCTGGGA
>NC_057743.1:40655350-40656309 GCF_004010195.1 Chiloscyllium plagiosum | reverse complement strand
TTTCTAGTCACATCCTCAAAGAACTCGATAAGGTTTGTGAGGCATGACCTGCCCCTCTCAAAGCTGTGTTGACTGCATTTAATCAAGCTATGCTCTTCCAGATGGTCATAAATCTTATCCCTCAGAATCCTTTCTAACACCTTGCAGACAACAGACGTGAAACTTACTGGTCTGTAATTGCTGGGGATTTCCCTATTTCCTTTCTTGAAGAGAGGAATTACAGGTGCCTCTCTCCAGTCCTCAGGTACGACTCCAGTGGAGAGCGAGGATGCAAAAATCTTCGCAAGTGGCGAAGCAATTGCATTTCTTGTTTCCCAAAGCAGCCGAGGACAAATCTGGTCCGGGCCTGGCAACTTGTCAACCTTAATGTTTGACAAAATTTTCAGCACATCAGCTTCCTCTATCTCTATCCATTCTAGCATGCACACCTGCTCTTCAAAGGTTTCATTCACTACAAAGTTCGTTTCTTTCGTAAAGACAGAAGCAAAAAACTCAATTAGGGCTTCCCCTACCTCCTCAGACCCCACACACAAATTCCCTGTGCTATCCCTGATCAGCCCTATTCTTTCTTTGACCATTCTCTTATTCCTCACATAAGTGTAAAATACCTTTGTGTTCTCCCTAATCCATTCTGCCAAGCCTTTCTCGTGTCCCCTCCTAGCTCTCCTCGGACCATTTTTGAGCTCCTTCCTCGCCTGCCTGTAATCCTCTAGAGCTGAGCTTGACCCTAGCTTCCTACATCTAATGTAAGCTACCTTTTTCCTTTTGACAAGAAGCTCTACCGCTCTCGTCATCCAAGGTTCCTTTATCTTACCACTTCTTCGAGGAGAAAGTGAGGTCTGCAGATGCTGGAGATCAGAGCTGAAAATGTGTTGCTGGAAAAGCGCAGCAGGTCAGGCAGCATCCAAGGAACAGGAGAATCGAAGTTTTGGGCATAAGCCCTTCTTCAGGAATGCTCG
>NC_057743.1:40626365-40654064 GCF_004010195.1 Chiloscyllium plagiosum | reverse complement strand
ATTGCCTCATCTGCATCAACTCTCACCTCCGGTATACAGCTCAGGTTCCCACCCCCCTGCCATACTAGTTTAAACCCTCTCGAACTACTCGAGCAAACCTTCCACCCAGGACATTGGTCCCCTTCCAGTTCAGATGCAACCCGTCCTTCTTGTACAGGTCCCACCTTCCCCAGAAGGCATCCCAATTATCTACATAGCTGAAGCCCTCCCTCCTACACCAGCTGTATTTTAAAAAATACAAGGTCAGAAAGTTCTTCTGGAACAGTGAACTAAATCCAGAATTTGTCAGAAACTAGGTGATTGCAGACCCCGAGGAAGATAATAGAAAGATGTTTGTGCTGTTGGGTTTATGACAGGTAGAGTTATCTTTGTTTTCAGCTTGGACGAATCTAGGATTGAGCAAGTTTTTTAAAAAAATTCTGTTTGGAAAACACCGGAACTGAGCTCAAAAGCATATGTAATTTCTGGCCTGTAGGAGTTGAAGGCAATTCAGGGAATCGGTCATCTCAGCAGAAAGGTTTAGAGTCATAGTCATAGAGATGTACAGCATGTAAACAGACCCTTCGGTCCATGCCGACCAAATATCCCAACCCAATCTAGTCCCACCTGCCAGCACCCAGCCCATATCCCTCCAAACCTTTCGTATTCATATACCCATCCAAATGCCTCTTAAATGTTGCAATTATACCAGCCTCCACCACTTCCTCTGGCAGCTTATTCCATACACGTACCACCCTCTGCGTGAAAAAGTTGCCCCTTAGGTCTCTTTTATATCTTTCCCCTCTCCCCCTAAAACTATGCCCTCTAGTTCTGGACTCCCCGACCCCAGGGAAAAGACTTTGTCTATTTACTCTATCCATGCCCCTCATAATTTTGTAAACCTCTATAAGGTCACCCCTCAGCCTCTGACGCTTGAGGGAAAACAGCCCCAGCCTATTCAGCCTCTCCCTATAGCTCAAATCCTGTAACCCTGCAATCATCCTTGTAAATCTTTTCTGAACCTTTTCAAGTTTCTCAACATCTTTCCGATAGGAAGGAGACCAGAATTGCACGCAAAGTTCCAAAAATGGCCTAACCAATGCCCTGTACAGCTGTAACATGACCTCCCAACTCCTGTACTCAATACTCTGACCAATAAAGGAAAGCATACCAAACACCTTCTTCACTATCCTATCTACCTGTGACTCTACTTTCAAGGAGCTATGAACCTACATCTAAGGCCTCTTTCTTCAGCAGCACTCCCAAGGACCTTACCATTAAGTGTATCACTCCTGCTAAGATTTGCTTTCCCAAAATGCAGCACCTCACATTTATCTAAATTAAACTCCATCTATCACTTCTCAGCCCATTGGTCCATCTGATCAAAATCCCGTTGAAATCTGTGGTAACCTTCTTCGCTGTCCAATACACCTCCAATTTTGGTGTCATCTGCAAACTTACTAACTATATTTCTTCTGCTCTCATCCAAATCATTTATATAAATGATGAAAAGTAGTGGACCCAGCACCGATCCTTGTGGCACTCCACTGGTCACAGGCCTCCAGTCTGAAAAACAACCCTCCACCACCACCCTCTGTCTTCTACCTTTGAGCCAGTTTTGTATCCAAATGGTGAGTTTTCCCTGTATTCCATGAGATCTAACCTTGCTAACCAGTCTCCCAGGGGAACCTTGTCGAATGCCTTACTGAAGTCCATATAAATCACATCCACCGCTCTGCCTTCATCAATCCTCTTTGTTACTTCTTCAAAAAAACTCAATCAAGTTTGTGAGACATGATTTCTTTTGTTTAGGTAGGTAACACAAAGCCATGTTGACTATCCTTAATTAGTCCTTGCCTTTCCAAATAAATGTACATCCTGTCTGTCAGGATTCCCTCCAACGTGCCCACCACTGATGTTAGTCTCATTGGTCTATCGTTCTCTGGCTTGTCCTTACCACCTTTCTTAAACAGAGCCACCACAATAGCCAACCTCCAGTCTTTCAGCACCTCATGGCAGTGTTGGAAAAGAATCATCGATTTGTATCCACAGTAACAGCAAAGAAACTGTAAGTCAGTTAAACTGAAGCTTAAAGATATGATATGGGACGTACTTTCTCATTATTTGAATCTCTGGAAAGGTTTGTGAGAAGATTTGTAGCTTGGGTGCTCGTTGTTATGGTTCTGTTTGCCGAGCTGGGAATTTGTGTTGCAGACGTTTCGTCCCCTGTCTAGGTGATATAGGACATATAGGACAAGCCAAACAGAGAACAGCCAGGGAATTCCTAGAGGCATAGCACTCATCCACAGATTCTATCAACATACACATCGACCTGGACCCAATATACCGGCTACTGCAGCGGACAGCTGGAACTGACAACCGGAAGCGGCAGATTCAAACCATTATAAATACCGGAGGAAACATCACAGAAACGCTTCACAGGAGGCTCCCAAGCACTGAGGATGTCACCTAGACAGGGGACGAAACGTCTGCAACACAAATTCCCAGCTTGGCGAACAGAACCACAATAATCTCTGTAATAAATAGTGTCAGGAAACAGGTTGTGTATTTGAAGATCATTCTCTATGCCTTTTAAATTTGCCAGCACAGTTTGTTCTTTTCTGTAACAAATGCCTGTGCTCGTGTTAAAGAAAATCTGCAGGCTCAGTACTACCTACCTAAACAAAAGAAAATGAGATGAGTGAAGCCAGATTTCATTCTGGGGTCTACCTTTTTCAGTCTTCAGCTGGGTTCATAAACTTCATACACATATCACACTACTGTGTCTGAAATAGATAGACCATTCATGCTGCTTTTTCCACAACAAAATTTACAAAAATTTGTTCATCGACCAAACTTTCTAATCAAAAACAATTAATAAATTGGCCTCATTAAGGAACTTCCATTTGGCCTCAGAATAACCCTGTATAAAACAATTAGATCCGTTTCTCTTTCTACTGTTTCCTGTTTCACTCAATGCTGTTAAGCAATTCTAACAATGCCTTTACCATTTCTAATAAAATATTAGCATTCAGAAGGCGAAAACATCTCCTTATTTTACAGATGCAGACTGACCTGCTGTATTTGTAACATCTTATGTTTTCCTTCAGAATTCAGCAATTGTAGTATTTTTGATTATTTCCCTGATTTTTATTTTGTATCTTGAAAGTCACCATCTTATTCTGGTCTGTCATAGCTTGCAATACAAAACAAATTGATGTAAAATAATAGTCATATTGTCAACCGTTGTATTTTTAGAACTTTGACATTGGTCAAACATACAAGAAAAAGGCAACACTGATAAATGCTTCATACGGTATCACTTTCTGCAGGCTGATTGCCATCACTGATTGCTTAAAAGACTTCATTGAGGTTGAGTGAGTATTATATATAAAGCTATGAATGTGTTACCATTAAAAAGGCATTTGCAATTAAACAATTAAGTTGTATATACTTCAGTTCAGTGGTTAAGTAATTAAAATTTAATTCTTCAATGTAACCTTCACACTATGATGTGACATTGTCTAAACATATAAAAATCTAGGTCTATAGTTTTAGATTTGAAATGGCATCCATCGTGTTAGCATTAAATACCATGGGCTGAATCTTTAATTTTTGGTTAAGCTTCGTCAGGTTCCATGGAGGGTTTCTATCGTGCAATCTCGCAAATTTCTTGCTTCACCTGACAAGCTCATCTCATGAACTACCTCCGTTGCCTCTGTAGTACTCATGATTTGGAGGTGCCGGTGTTGGACAGGGTGGACAAAGTTAAAAATCACACAACGTCAGGTTATAGTCCAACAGGTTTATTTGGAAAGTACAAGCTTTCGGAGTGCAGCTCCATCATGAAGTAGCTAGTGGACAGGGCCATAAGACACAAAATTTATAGCACAAGACTACTCTGTCATGTAATTGGTATGATATATTGAACAAAGCTGGATTGCTGTTAAGTCTTTCATCTTTTGGAATGGGTTGCAGGTTTCAATTCATTAATATGTAAATCCCAAAACTTCTACGGTACTCCTCTTACCTGATTCTGGCTCCATTCCACCACGTGCAGTTCCTGGCAGGTTTATCTGCTGAGCAATAAGTATCCCTGGTGACTAGGCCATTTGTAAAAGGCTGCGAAACACCAAGACAGCACTGGCATTCTAAGCTGCCCTGACTGGTGATGGACAGTCCTTCTGATGATGTCAGAGAAGGGGTAAATGGCACTGTGGTTCTCCAACAGGACCTGGAGATCCTGATAGAGAAGGTGGTCCAGAGTAGGATCTTCTCTTCCCAGATATCTAGCAGAGGAGGCCATGGTCCTGTGTCACCACTCAGCATGGTGCTGTTTCTACAGCTTGGCGGAATGGACAGCAGTACCTGAAGGATGTCATTGACTTACTTATTCTGCCAAGATATGTGCCACACTCATCTCTCTGCCACCTTATACTCTATCTCTGTTCCTGCACCCGCCTCCCACCAAGGCTGATGCTTAGCAACTCTCACAATTGCATGCAACATCTGCAATCGTTTATTTTGTTTCCCTCCAACCCTTCACACCATTAAAGCTACATCTGCATTGTCTACTCACTCATCCATGACAACTCTCCATCTTTCATCCACCTGCACAAGCACTAACAACTGTGTCAGCCATTTTGACCTCACAGCTTTATAGGAGAGAACAATCCATAGCAACGCAGAAAGAGCCAGGATAGGTGGATGCCCAACATCAGGCTCCTCATTCTCTCCAAAAAGAAAATTCTGTTCCTCACAGGAGAACAGGGGTGCCAAAATATCCATGTCCCACAAACCAAGTAAATACTATTCTTTATCTCACAGCAACTCTGACATTAATCCCACGATCAGAGTCATTCATTGTACACAACTTCTAACCATCAATCAAGACACCTTCTCTGTCACATCCTGTAGCTGTCAGCAGGATGGTCCTGGCAGAGAAATGGGTTTATTCACCAGAAAAGATCTCCTCAACTTCCCAGCAAGAGAGTTCCAATGCCTCTGCGGAAGCATCAGCAAAGCTGCCTCCTTCACCCCACCAACTCAGATACTGTTACCTCGGTATCAACACCAGGTGTTGAACTATGTTTAAGACATGGTCTAGTGAGCATTTCACTGTGATCACTCTATAGTTGCTAAGGAAGTAACACCCAGACCCGCAGGCACTCAGAAGACTTCTGGATACCAGGCATCTGCTTAGCTCAGGAGAGAACCCTGTCGAGCTTGCAGTCAGGGACTTTGGCAGAATGCACGACCAAGCACAGGAGTAGCTGGCAAGGATGTTGCCGGAAATGCCTTCATCAGCCTCATAACTACACTATGGAGACCCAGCTACCTCAAATATGTTGGCAGTGCCATGGAGAGCACGATCCAGCACCAGCAGGAACTGCTGGAGAAGGTACACATAACTGCACTCCATTGCCCCAGCCATTCACCTCAGGATCAAAGATATGGGGACAGGGAAACTGGTGAGCACTCCAGGTGCCTCTTCATCACAAGGAGCGAGGGCAATGCCAGGAGGCACCCAGTCAGAGGAGGAACCACACACAGGCCACTCAGAAGTCTCCTCTCAAGACCCTCCAGAGGTGGCTGGGCTCTCCATCTCCACTTTGTCTTCCTCACTCCGGGTCTGAGCACAAATGCCCCTGGAGTCATCCAGGACTAAAGGGCTTCACTGCCACTGGCCTTAAAGTATTTGCCTTAAGTGAAGTAGTCATCAGTATCTGGGGCAAGGTGATGAACAGCACACTGGGAGTAAATGCATTAGGTTTGTGATGGATTATGAGCATGAAAGTCTGTGTTGGATGCCTCCATGGACTTCGGTGAGGGCTACTCCCCTAAGGCTTTGAGACATGGTTGCTTGCTTGTTGTACATGCAATGTATTTGCTGTGTAATCTGATGGCATGTGGTGCAGGTTTGAGATTAACGTGGTACAGTGCCATATAGTAGGGTTTCTGCCTCCTTGACTGAGGATTGCTGACTAGGGGGGATGGTTAGATCAGTTGGCAACACAGAGTGACACTAGCTTTGTGGGTTTAATTCCACGATGACTGAGGCTGCCATGAAGCACTCACTTTCTCAACCTCACCCCACCTGAGGTGTAGTGACACTCAGGTTAAACACCACCAGTCATCTCTTTCTAATGAGACAGCAGCCCTATGGTTCGGTAGGACTGTGGCGTGATGACCAAGTTGTTGATGATAAAAATCATTACCCTGTTAGTGTGATGATGCTGTGACTTAAATAGGTTATTTTGTCCGGATTTCTTTTAAAAGAGAGGGATTGGGGGACAGGTACCAAGCAATCTATGAGAAGATAAACAACCTATGAGTTTTTGGTCAAAACAATAGAGCAGCCTGAGTGGGTGTCATCAAGCTGTCTCAGATCCAGTTATTGCTGGGGTCTCAGCAGGGTTAGCTGCTGCATATACCTCTTTCTAGCTGAAAGGATTGCAAATAAGACAATCTATTTCTTTGAATTTGCCTTTTTGCCACGGGTATATTATGGCATGTTGCTATATTGGAACAGTTATGATTTAGTCGTAAAATAGTCTATTTTAGGTTGACCAATAGAGTTAAATTATTCCACATTCCTCTTTTTATTGTTGTATTTTAACTATAGTTTTTGAATAAATTGTATTTTGCTTAATGTCAAGCAGTTTGACCAACTGATTTGCATCAGGAACACAGCACCTTTACCTGTGAAATAAGAAAAACTTAGAATCTAGGCTACCTTCTTAATATAGTTTTAGGTGGGCTGGTCTGATCCATAGCATCAGCAACTATTGATTGGCTGCTGGATAGTTGAACAGCTTGTAAATGGGAATGATATTGCCAGAAGCCTTTGGACCTCTGGAAGCAAATGTAGTATGTTTCTCACAGTAGAAAGTATTTGAAACATGAAGAAAGCCAGTTCTCTTCTTCCATCAGTTACTGTAAACTGTTGCTTTTAACTTATATGTCATATGTTATAATTTGTGAACTGGTCACTTTGTATCTCCTGCAAAGAAGTGGGAAGTACCTAGATAAAAGAGATTGAATAACAACAAGTCTTGAATCGGACCCAAGGGCACGGCCTCAAATTAAGGGATAATCCCTTAGAACTGAGATGAGGAAGAATTTCTTCAGAGGATGGTAAATCTGTGGAACTTATTGCTGCAGAAGACTGTGGAGGCCAAGTCATTGAGTGTATTTGAGACAGTCATAGATGGGTTCTTGATTAGTAAGGGAATCATGGATTATGGGGATAAGGCAGGAGAATGAGATTGAGAAACATATCAACCATGATCAAATGGCAGAGCAGACTCGATGGGCCAAATGGCCTAATTCTGCTTCTATATCTGCTCTTATGGACTATTGCTGATTCTAAGTGCACAAAGGAATTGGAATCAGAATGAAATTTGAAGTAAAAAAAATCCTGTTGATATTCCTATTTGCCTATGTGATCCGTTGCCTGATTGTTCTTCTGTTTTATTGCATTCAATTATTTCAGTCATCTCAGTAACAGTGACTGACTGACTACCTCAACTTAACCTATTCAAGCAAATTCAGTTGCTTTTTATAAAGTAGCAAAATCATAGGAAACTCAACATACTCCATTTTGTGTTATATCCAGCTTGTGCAAGACAGTAAGTGAGTTTGTTCCAGTTGTCTTTGGGATGTGTGGTTGTTCCAGAATAAGTGTCACAATTCATGCTACCACCCATTGTCGAGTTTATTATGTTTGGGATGGTTTATCGACCCAATTTTGTACATCAATATGTCAGTTATATAATTGCTTTGTTTTTTTTTTGCCAAAATTTCAGAAAGGTTTTGATTGGAAGCTAAAAGAAAACTTGAAGAACTGTCAAATTTTGTCCTGAAAACCAATCAGCTAATATTCTAGATGACCGTTGGCTTTAAAGGGATTGTGATTATATTTGTCCCAAACATACATTCCATCCCATTCTACAGTTATCTTTCTTGAAGCAGCATCTTCTAGTTTCTTGATGACGGTTGCAGATTTAGAATATAGTTGCTGTCTTATAAAGTTTGTTGTTACCTAGTGTTTTATTATATTTATTTATTCCTAGCTTCAAGCCTCCAGGTCAGATTTCAGCTGGTATGTCTTGTGAGATGGCAGTGACTTTCAAACCTCTGGTAAGAAGAAATATATGCATGATGAAAGACATATGTGCCACAAGTATTTTGGGAGTAAAAATAGCCACTGGAATGTTTTTTTTAGTCAAGTGGTTCACTAATAACTCTATAAGCCTTAAGACTGTGCAAATAAAGGTGTACAAAGTTAAAAATCACACAACATCAGTTTATAGTCCAACAGGTTTATTTGGAAGCACTAGTTTTCGGAGCGCTGCTCCTTCATCAGGTGGTTGTGGAGTATAAAAGTGAGTCTTGTAACTGAATTTCAACTTCTTTCCTTTCAAAAGGTCCAGTTATAAAAGCTGTATATAAATTAGTTCCCTCGTTGGACAACCATCCATTCTAAGCATTGACCTCGGAAACCTTCAAATGTATCTGCTATTGAAAAATACAGAGTCATTTAGCTACATACATTAGAATATCACAAAAATCATAAAAAGCAAGTTGGTGAAAAGTACTGAAAGACCTTAAAATAACCATGTAGGTTAAGAATGCATCTCTGGTGTAGAATAAAATCAAAAAATTGAGGATGGTGGAAATCAAAACCAAAAACACAAAGTGCAGGAGAAACTCAGCAAATCTGATAATATCTATAGATAGACAAACAAAATTAACATTTCAACTTCAGGGGCAAGTTTTGATGAGGGGCACTGGACTGAAAACATTAATTTTATTTTACTCTGTACAAATGCTGTGTTTCCCCTGCACTAACTGTTTTTGTTTTATAATGTATTTCAGTAACAATGAGCTATAAGAGAACTTTGAATAGTTTTTATAATGCTTTTAAAATACTATTGAATTGTGATTGTTGATTAAATCCACATTAACTATCCAATTTCTCTCTTCTTGAGCCACAAATATTTCTAGCCAGGCTGGGGTAGATTTTTGTTCTTACCGCCTTATGTTAAGTATCACTTGGATGAGTGAGAATCAGGCAGGAAGATTCTCGGCTGGTAGTAGACCACCTGATTTTTCCTTCCACCTGAATTAATGGAATATAAATTACAATTTTTTCTTCGTTATATTGCTTTTCTAAAATTCCAAGTAGTATCATTTCCATACTTCTCCATTTTTGTTTTCATGTATAACTGAAAAATTTGCAACCAAACATAAATACTGGCAAAATAGAACTTGCATTTATATTCCATAGAACATAGAACATAGAAGAATACAGCGCAGTACAGGCCCTTTTTGTTTTCATGTATAACTGAAAAATTTGCAACCAAACATAAATACTGGCAAAATAGAACTTGCATTTATATTCCGTCTTGTTTACCCTCAAAATATTTAAACATTCCTCACAGTAACAGATTATTTATGGCTTTGATACATAGTGTAGGTTGGAGTGAATTTGTATGCAATAATGTCACACAAATAGTGAATAGGACAACTCAGTCGCTAATGTTTTGTTTTTTACTGGTTGAGAGATTATTATTGACCATCACACCAGAAGATTTCCATGGTCATCCTTAAGTAGTGTTAGGGAATTTTTCAACTCTTCCTGGTTAAGCAATTAATGAAATTTCAATTAAGGGTGTTTCAATGTAACAGTATACATTACCGCACTATTTACCTGGGTGGCAACTTTCAGGGGTCTGTGTACATGGACACCAAGATCCCTCTGCTCATCCACACTACCAAGTATCCGACCATTAGCCCAGTACCCCATCTTTTTGTTATTCTTGTTATTCCGTCTTGTTTACCCTCAAAATATTCAAACATTCCTCACAGTAACAGATTATTTATGGCTTTGATACATAGTGAAGGTTGGAGTGAATTTGTATGCAATAATGTCACACAAATAGTGAATAGGACAACTCAGTCACTAATGTTTTGTTTTTTACTGGTTGAGAGATTATTATTGACCATCACACCAGAAGATTTCCATGGTCATCCTTAAGTAGTGTTAGGGAATTTTTCAACTCTTCCTGGTTAAGCAATTAATGAAATTTCAATTAAGGGTGTTTCAATGTAACAGTATATCTTACGTTGCAGCACTCCCTCATTAAGACACAGAAATCATGGGGACTCACTTGCTTCTGTCTCTGGAAATCTGGTGTTCAGGGAAAAATCATGAATAAAGGGTCAGTGTGAGCCCAGGCCCATTTGAAACATAGAAAAATATATTTTAAAAATTAGCTTAATTTTCATACGTTTACCTTGCCTTCCTGTCTGAACCCTTCCAAGTGAGTTTTGAAATATAATTTTCTTCATCATGATGTCCTAATGCAAGGAGCTGAAATCTGTGAGGGATCAGGCAGAATATTCCGGGACACTATTTATGCAAGACACATGTATGTGATATTTTGCCAGTGAAAATTGGCAGTAAGATAGGGAAAGAAAGCATAGGGGAAACATGCAGTAGAAGGTGATGCAAATTATGAAAGATACTTAGCAAAATGTTTAAGGGCTAAATTGAGAAGACAGAGATTAACACTGACCAATTAGGAGAAATATACAGCTGATTATTTACAGAAATAGGTCAGATGATGCAAAGAAAACTGTACGTTTTACAAAACCTTTACAGAAAAACATTCAAATAAATTTATAAGAAGAATGTAGGATTATCCTTTTTTGAGTAGCCATTGTTGAAGAAAAAAGTTTGATATTTCGTGCATAAATCCATGAAGATTATTTTTATGTTTGTATTCAGGTTAATAAAGATTTTGAAGGAGAAATAATGTTTCGGACTCATATTGGTTCCTTTGCTGTTCCACTTTATTGTACAACTAAAAAATGTGATGTAAGTCTTGACACAATGCATGTGCACCTTTGTCATTGTTATATTTATTATTTGAAATGAAATGTACAAAGACAAACTAACTTCTCCCTAATTCCATTACGATACCTGGGCTATTATAATAAATACTCCTACCAAATTCTATCCACGGAAACTCTGAGATACTTCATAAACAAGGCCAAAGACAAAGGCTCCAAGACTGCAAGGCAGAGTTGTAGATGTCTGCCTCAGTGATGCTGTCAGGAACATCCACTGTGTCTTGTTGATTTGATGACTTTAAAAGTGAAAAAGCAAACTGTGGTATTGTTATTCTCAGTTATTTAACTACTGAAACCTCAACAAGTTATGTTATGTCCATTTCTTGACAGCTAACAGTAGAAGAGTAGAACACAGAGTCATAACAAGAGTTCAACATCTTCAGAGGCATATTACTTATCTTGTTCTTCCCAATTGTAATCTAAGAGAAAGGGAAAGTAGAAAGCAAAAGATTTTTTCCTTATGACAGTAATTTAGTTCCAACTTAATGAACTGATCTTGAGCTCAAATTCAATGGAGAAAAGAGGGGCAGCACGATGGCTCAGTGCTTAGTACTGCTGTCTCGCAGCACCTCAGTCACTTGTAGGGATAAAATTCAAAACAATGTTCCAATCAATTTGAAGGAATCCTTTGTTCCAAATTTACTTTATTTCAAAGGTGCTAATTTTTTTATATTTGGATGGGTAAAAGATATTCTTATATTTTTAAATTATGTAGATTAGAAGTACTCCAAGTTAAATCCAGGGATTGATTCCCATGTTGAGTTCCTTCTTTTCAGCTTCTCCAGGCAGCAAGACAACTGAAATAGCTTACAATGTGCGGAGACTAAGGATAGGCAAGATCACGTCCTGACCATTATTTGTTGTGGATGTTGGCTTTGGCCTTTGGCATACTGATGAGGGCAATGGAAATGGCCTACCAGTATTCACAAGAATAAATATCTGCTAGGACCAGTAGAACATTGCTCAGATTTATTATCTGCACTATTACTAATCAAGTAGTTATTGTTTTCATATATAGGTGTGCTTTTTAACAGGCACCATATATCTATCTAAAATCAAGTTATTTTGCTGCTAAAGTAAAATGAAATCTATTTCATATAAATGTGTCAAGTACTCATACATACATCACTGTCACCAACCAATATTTCCAGATTAATATCACAGGAGAGGTCAGGTCTTCAGAATGAAAAGGAAAAAGGCCAAGGAGAAAATGTGACATTGTATCTGTGTTGGCTTTTCAAATTGCTTTAAACTTTCTGCATAGGCTGAGTGTTTACAATTGAATCCAAAATCTATAGTTAACTAGAAAGATCAAACTTACATATTCTGTAGAAAGTTTTGTTCAAATATATACATCAATCTGCTCTGTGTTACAACTTTATATTTGTTCCTACAGCTCATTGTAGATAAGCAAGTTATAGATTTTGGATGCCATACTATTGGTGAAACAATTACTCGGACCATCACTCTGACAAATCGTGGAGCACTGAACACATATTACCAGTTTTTGAAATCTGCTCCGAAACGATTGCTAACTGGAGAGGTAATTATCAAATTTCTTTTAAGTAAACCATCATGATATTAAAGTGTACAAAATTCCAAAGTCATGGTGGGGATTATTTTAATTCATTTGCTCATACTGTTTATGAACATATTTAAATAGAAAATTGTTGTTCCAAATCAGTATTGATCTTTTAATTGTACAGAAATTATGCAGATTGAAGGATACAATGGAGGGAGGAAATTTTTGTGCGATGACAGAAGCTGGACCTTAAAAGGAATGTTGCTGTTATTCTTGAGAGAGACAAAGGATTGAATTGAATAGTGCCCAAATTTGATTTATATTGGATGGGACAAGATGTGCGAACACACTCTACCTGAATGAAGTACTGCAGACCACAAACAAACTTTGAATTCCTAGCTCTTCTCATTGTGGTGTGCAGCTGTGTAACAGTGAAGTGCAAAAGTGCACAGTACCAGATGCAGTCTATTTAAACAGCTATTCCCACCTTAACTGGGAGGCTACCCATAAATTGTGCAATCCTAATGTAATTGAGTGGTCAGCCCATAAAACTATTTTGTTAAATGCCCTGGCATTAGAATTGCTTATTGTAAACAGGCGCTATCTGGGGAAATTTGACATTCACATCTTCCTTAATTTGTATGAATCCTGCCATGAGTTACAGTCAGAGCTCATGAATTGGAATTGTTTATATTTAGGCTGGTCCGATTAGCTCTGTGGCAATATGACTAATGTGTATTTCAAAATAGTGTCAATAGTGCAGGTTTGATTCCTATTCAGCTGAAGCAGATTTGAAGCCAGCCTCTGACAGGTGGAAGACAATGGCATACCGCCACAGTCAAAACTGCTGAGGATGAGTATCAGCAGACCATGAGCAAGGACCTGTCTTTGGCCAGAGCAGACATAAATGAATATTTAGGCTAGCTGTCATTATAGAGCATGTCATTTCATTTTACTTTATTATTTTTCCAGATGACTGAATTGAATGTTCCAACTTCACAAGGTAACATGCTAAGTTCAGAAATTGAATTTAAACACCAGCAAAAATTATTGAAACTGTCCTCCAATTAAATATCAGGAAGAAGAGACATACTATCTTTGGCCACAAGCTTTACACATAAGCCACAGATTTAATCCTCTCCCTGGCAATTGTCTGAAGCTGAACTTTGTTATGCACATGCTCAGTGACATATATATATGAACCTTCAGCCACAAAACAGTGTCATCACTAGGACTGCCTATTTCTACCTTTGTAACATTAGCCGCTTAAGCCCCTGCTGAGTATTTTTGTCCCTGTAGATTTGACTATTCCAATGCATTCCTGATTGGACTTCCACATTCTACCCTTCATAAATTTGAAGCCATCCAAAACTCCGCTGACAGCATTTTAACTTGCGCTAAATCCCATTCACCCTCACTCCTGCACTTACTGACCCACACGAGATCACAATTAGGCGGAGCTTGAATTTGAAAACCTAATTTTTGTGTTCAAAGTTCTCCATGACTTCACTCCTCCCACCTGAGCATATTCTCCTAATTCTAGCCACTGACTATCACTAGGTTTAAGTGCACCAACATTGCTGGCCACATCTTCAGCTCTCTAGACCCTGAACTCAGAAATTCCCCCTACATCTCTCCACTTTACTCCCTCATTTTCCTCAATTATAACATTCTTAAGACTTTAAGTAAGTATTTGGTCAACTGATGGAAGTTCTCCCTGTTTGGCTCGGTGATATTTTGATTTAGAATGCTTCTATGAAGTGCCTTGAGAGGTTTTATCAAGTTAAATGTTACCATATAAATGCTAGCTGTTCTGATTGGATCCTTCATGAATTCTTGAACAGCAACATGTTTCCAACTTTATCATATTAAATTCAAGAAATTATACTTCTGCTCAAGTGACTGGATAGGCAGAATGCACAGTATTTTCACAGAACATAGTTAGAGTCGTACAGCACAGAAACAAACCCTTCAGTCCAACGAATCCATGCCAAACACAATCCCAAACTAAACTCGTCCCACCTGCCTGCTCCTGGCCCATATCCCTCTCAACCTTTCCTATTTGTGTACTTCTCCATATGTCTTTCAAATGTTGTAATCGTACCCACATCCACCATTTCCTCAGGAAGCTCATTCCACACGCAAACCACCCTCTGTGTAAAACATTTATCCCTCATGTCTATTTTAAATCTCTCTTTTCTGCCATTAAAAATATGCCCCCTAGTCTTGAAATCCCCCATCCTAGGGAAAAGACAATTACCATTAACCCTATCTGTACCCTCATTATTTTATAAACCTCTCAATCTCCTACACTTCAGTGAAACACAATGACACATGTGGCTGAACTAGCAGGTCTTTGAAGATGGGAGGGTTCACTTAAAATTTAATCAGTGCCATGCTTACTACCTGTCTGCCCAGCCTTGCCTCAATCACAATAATACAAGCACAGATCATCAGCCAGAAAAAAAGTCACTAAAGGAACAGGAAACAAGAGGCAATATAGTATAATGTAGCGATTAGCAAATATATCCAAAATCATAACACGTTTTATTTTTATTTTGGTAGAAATATGGAACAGCTACAGTCTTTTCAAGCACACTAATTTGCATATTTCAACTCCCAAATTCCTTCACTCTTCTGTCCCATTTCAGTCTCACTATTCAAGCACTCATCTAACACTTTCAGTGTTCATTTCATCCACTACCAATGCAGTGGCAGCAGTGTATACCATATAAAAAATGCACTACAAAAAATCACGAAGACTCCAAGCCCAGGGTTTTTACCACCTCGATAAACAAGGACAGCAGGTACCTTAGACCACCACCACTTACAAATTCCCCTCCAAGCCATCCTGACTCAGAAATATATTGCCATTCCTTCACTATCACTGGGTCAAAATCCTGGAAATTCTTCCTTTACTTACACCCATTGGACTGCAGTGGTTCAAGAAGACAGCTTGTTGCCATCTTCTCCAGGATAAGAAGAATGCCTTGGAGAAGATGGTGGCCTAGCCAATGACAACATTACCCCCGACCTCCCATTATATGAATTTTTTTTTTTAAAAAGCATTAAGTGGTTTTCTTATCAAAATGCAGCACCTCACATATACATAAATTGAATTCCATTTGCCAATTACTCATCAATTGGTTTATGTCTTTGTATTTATTTGAACTTCCAGATTTATTTGATCTTGACCAACAGCTTCATCATGAGATCAAAGTTGGAAAGGTAAGAATAATGAGAAATGGTCTAAAGATTAAGAAGAGCCATTTTTTTTCAATATTTGTGTACACCAATGTAATCTTGATTTCCAATGTTGTAACAGATCAGAAAATGGCAATCAATGAAAACATCTTAGGCTCTGTTTTCCAATTCCTTTGTCACTGGTGTGTTAGTTGATCTAGATAGGAGTATTCTCCATGATTAACAATGCCACATCTCCCTCTAACCTCTTGCCACTCTCTCCCCCTCCCCTGCCATCCTACGTCTTAGTAGGGAGCCTTATATGTAAGAGAGAGACTAAAAAAACTGCAGATGCTGAAATCCAAAATAACCTGGCAGGAGGCTGGAAGAACACAGCAAGCCAGGCAACATCAGGAGGTGGAGAAGTCGACATTTTGGGTGTAACCCTTCTTCAGGACTTGGGGTGGCTGTAGGGGAAGCTGCAGATAAAAGGGGTGGTGGGGGCAGGGTCATATGTAAGGTAGGCCATTATGCCCAAACTGGGCCATTCCAGTCAGGGCAGAAATTATAAAACCAGAATTCCCGGTAATTGCCATCAAAACCTCAAGTGCTTTACATGAAAATTATGAACACAGCTACTAGTTGCAATTTATTTTTGGGGTGGCTGTAGGGGAAGCTGCAGATAAAGGGGGTGGTGGGGGCAGGGTCATATGTAAGGTAGGCCATTATGCCCAAACTGGGCCATTCCAGTCAAGGCAGAAATTATAAAACCAGAATTCCCGGTAATTGCCATCAAAACCTCAAATGCTTTACATGAAAACTATGAACACAGCTACTAGTTGCAATTTATTTTGTAAAGGCAAACTGTTATAACCTTAGAGTAGAAAGTGAGGTCTGCAGATGCTGGAGATCAGAGCTGAAAATGTGTTGCTGGAAAAGCGCAGCAGGTCAGGCAGCATCCAGGGAACAGGAGAATCGACGTTTCGGGCATTAGCCCTTCTTCAGGAATCCTTAGAGTAGACAATTATAAATTATATTTTCAGCTGATTGTCATTTAGGTGGCTTCCTGAAAATGTCAGTTCTTCCCAGATACATACTTGCTGACCAACCTATGCCACATATTATTTTATTATTTCTCTGTTTCCTTGTTCCCTGACAAATTATTTTTAATTTCTCCCTCCTTATATTGCCTATATTGCTGAAGTTATGTAGTTACACTGCTTATCCTACCTGTTGCTTTATATCTGTTGCCTTGATGTTTTCTCTTTAAAGTAACTTCTTTATAGTTACAACCATTCGACAACAGGACAGAGATCAGGGCATTCCATCGCTTTATTATTGTATGTCTTTATTTTCCAGTTAGATTTTCCAGTATGCTGGTGCCTGTGGAGTTGGAAGTGTAACCAGGATCAATGAATATCTCCATAGACAATGGGATTCCCTGCCCATCCCAATTGGAAAATTGAAATTTTCTTAAAATTTCTTTAAATACATTATTTAATTTCTCTTGAAGAATTAATTCATATTCACAAACTGACAAACAAGATGACAATTCAATGTGTTTTACATAATTGTTTGCTAATGTCTCACCATTTATTTAAGTCTTTCAGTGTCAGAGGAAAGAATGCTATTTGATAAGCCAAGAATTCCTTAAAGCCTGCAAATTGATTCATGCTGTGAAAGTTTCTGTCAAGATTGGCAGAAACAACAATTTAGGATTATAGTGGCAGAGCTAATACACTACTAACTGGAATTACTATGGCAGCTGACAATATCCAGTGCTGCCTGTTTACTTCTTCCCTCCTCACTATCCAAGGTCACAGACACCTTCCAGATGAAGCAGCGAATTACCTGCACTTAACTCAATCTAGTCTAGTGTACCTGTATTCACTTCTCACAATGTGGTCTCCTCTAGACTGGGGAGACAAAACACAAACTGGACAACTACTTTGTGGAACCTCTTTGTTCTGTTCATAAAAATGACCTTGAGCTTCCTGTTGTCTGCTGCTTCACCACACCAGTGTTCTCTGGCCAACATCTCTGTCTCAGGCTTGCTGTAGTGCTCCAACAAAGCTCAGCTCATGCTGGAAGCACAGCATCTCATTTTCCACTTGGGGACCCAGCAGCCTTCAGGACTCAATATTGAGTTCAATAATTTTCAGGTTTGAGACACCTTCTTCCCTACCTTTACCCCAACCCCCACACAGCAGGCCTTGTCATCACATGGGCTGCTATCACAACCATCCCTTTGTCAGTAGCTATTGATTCCCTAGGCTAACCTTTACCAATTCCTGTGTTGGTCCAACTGTTGTTCTCTCTCTCTCTGGGCTTCATCTCAACCTATTGTTCACCCCCTCCTCCCCTCCCCCATCTTCAGCATATATACCAACTTTTTTCTTGCTGCAAGGTCACTGAACCTGAAAGTTGCTGGCAACTCTGTTTCCACTTCACAGGTGCTGCCAAACCTGCTGTGTTCTCCCAGCAATTTTGTTTCTAATATATAGTGCTGGCCCATGTTTAGATATTGTTTGGATGGTTTAACAATTCTGCTTTAGGTATAGAATCAAAGTTAGTAATGGAAGTGTAGTGCAGTTATCCCAAACATCATTGGATGGAAATAACTGGATCTGGCTGACTGGATGCATTTAAACACCAATAGAAAACAAAGGAAAGAAGAATGTTAAAAAAAAATGTGACCACATTTGACTAGGATGATTTACATGGGCAATGCAGCACAAAAGCAGGCAATTTATAAGCTGGAAACGTAGAAGAAATTCAGCAGATCTGGCAGCTTTTGTGGAGAGAGAAACAGAGTTAATATTTTGAGTCCAGTATAACTCTTCTTCAGAACAGACAGAAACAGACTATTTGGTTCAATCTATACTGCATTTATGTTCCACTTGAGACCCCTCCCAACTTTCCTAACCTAAACCTATCATTATAATCCTCTATTCCCTTCACTGTCACATGCTTAACCTGCTTCTCCTTAAATCCATTTGTTTCAATGACTTTCTGTGGTAGCAAATTTCACGTTCTCATCATTCTCTCACCAGCTACCTGCATACAATACTATAAATTAGCATTTACCCAAAGGTAATAAATCACTGACGTCAAGGAAATGGTTTTCAGTGCAAACAATAATAGTTAGTTCATAAAGTCTCATGTTATGAAACCATGTATTATGGATTTTAAAAAACCCTATTTTATGAGATCTATCTGTTGAAAGATGATTATATTTACCTAGCAATGTTTTATAAAGTTTAAATTGTGAGGCCAAATTAGAGTTTGCAAACTTATTGCAAGTTGTAGAAAGGGTACAAAAGTTGTCCTATTCCAGAACAAATTGTAATATTAGCAAGAAAGACATTGGGTCTTTACCTGAAAAGGAAAGAAATTGCAGGTTTGTGAGGAATTGATGATGGAGTGGCACCAAGTGATGTGTTTCTTCGGGGGCAAGCACAGACACATGGGTCAAAAGGGCTCCTCTGTGTTTTTATAATTTTCTGATTTTATGATGATTGTGCCATTATCTAAATGTGAAGTAAGGTAATTTGTGTACATTTTAATGTCATTATAATATAATTTTAATATAATGGGCAGCACAATGGCTCAGTGGTTAGCACTGCTGCCTCTCAGTGCCAGGGACCCGGGTTCGATTCCAGCCTTGGGAAACTGTCTGTGTGGAGTTTGCACATTCTCCTCATGTCAGCATAGGTTTCCTCCAGTTGCTCCAGTTTCCACCCACAGTCCAAGATGTGCGGTTTAGGTAAATTGGTCATGCTAAATTGCCCATAGTGTTCAGGGATGTCTAGGTTAGGTGCATTCACCAGGAGTAAATGTAGTGTAATAGGATAGGGGAATGATTCTGGGTAGATTACTCTTCGGAGGGTCTGTGTGGACTTGTTGGGTCAAATGGCCTGTTTCCACACTGTAGGGATTCTATGATTTTTTTTAAAGTTTGGATTTGACCTAGAGGCATATGGGTACAGTTTATGTGTCTGAAGGGGGTTTAATGATTAACTTCAAAGTGGTTCTGAAGCCATGTGAATTATTTCAAAAAACAGTCTGAAACAGATAGCTTACGAAGGTTAAAGGGAATTTGTTAGCATTGGGAGTTTACAGTGCGCAAAGTAAGCAGTATAGTGCCTTACGTTTTCAGATTTAGGAATTATTTTGGGCTTGAGGAAGCACCCACAGCTTAGGAAAAAAAGTGTACTTTAGTTTTAGTTTACGAGTTTGTCGAAACCGTGGCTGAAGCTAAATGTGTAAAACAGTTGCTCCTGAGAAAAGGTGTTAGTTTAAGACTGTTAAGAAATAGGCTACCTCAATGTAAGGAGTTTAGCTTAAACGTTCCTGTCAAGGCGTGTTTGGTTAAAATTCTGGTTATTTTAATCTGAGATAGTCTAAACTCCGTTTCATAGAATCCTTACAGTATGGAAACAGGCCATTTGGCCCAACAAGTCCACACCAACCCTCTGAAGAGTAACTCACCCAGACCCATCCCCCTACTCTACGTTTACCCCTGACTAATGCACCTCGCCTACACATCCTTGGACACTATGGGACAATTTAGCCTATTAATCCACCCTAACCTGCACATCTTTGGATTGTGGGAGGAAACCCATGCAGACACAGACACACAACTGTACACAGACAGTTGCCAGAGGATGGAATCGAACCCGGTCCCTGGCGCTGTGAGGCAGCAGTGCTAACTACTGAACCACCGTGCCACAGCTGTATGACTGTGGAAAGAGGCTGCCTCATTCTTAAAATGTGAATTTAAACTACAGGTAAATTAAGCCATATAGATATAAAAGAGAAAATAATTCTGTCTGGTGTGAGAACTGTAAGGATTATTTTTGGGATTAATGGAGTTTTAATTTACTAGATGTTTTTAAATATTTAATTTATGTTGTATGTAAATGGTATGGTTTATACTATTTTATCATTTCTTTTGCACAATCAACTTTTATTGCTAAAACCAAATCTACAATATTCATGTTCATATTTTAGTGGAAGACCATCTAGTTACAACTATAATAATATATAAAATGATCCATCAAGCCAGGTTTCAGTCTGCGATCTGACTTGTCCAGTAATAACCATTAGCTGGAATTATAACGCAGCATTCATTCTGGCCTTGTTTAGAACACATACACATTAGTTCGAATTAAGCAGTTGGTCACAAATTAAACTAGCTTTCTATATTCTGTTTTATCTCAATCTCCACATATTCCTAATTATATCGGATAATACTTTGAGCTGCACTGCATGTATACACCGTGTCTCTCTCATTATATTCTAAACAACCCATCATGGGCTGTGCTTTTGCCAGCCATTTATATTGTCATGGAACACTATTCAGCACCCCATGCAGTGCACCTACAGTTGAACACATGCTGTATGGTTGACTGCATTGCTTCAATAGTTTTGAAATGTGCGGAGAGAAAGAACACTAGCAATTAATGGCAAGAGAAAACAGTAGCAGATGACTGGCAGCTCTAAGTAATATCAGGTTGTCATGCAGAGTGTGTGAGGAAGAGAGTTCAGTGCCAAGAAAAAGTTGGGGGCGAAATGGCCAAATATTCTGTGTGGCATATCCTCTGGCCTTACCATCTGTTTCTGTCCACAATGTCCATGGTGTCCAACTCCATTGGCATGAAACCTTTGTAGATGGCAGCTCTTCTCTAGTTCACATCAGCATGTGCCAGATTGCACTGTAAGAAGTGGAGGTGTATTATCCCTTCAGCAAGAACCAGACCTATTCCTGGCAGTGATGAAGGCTGCCTCATAGAGTTGAGGGTATTGTACAGAATTCAGTTAACTTCCACCCACTCAAAATGAAGTTTGGGAATTGGAACAACATTACCTTCATGAACACTATTTAGTCATCTTGGGACTAGAGCAGAAACTCTTATCCTCAATCCTGACAGACTGCCTAAAAGAGAGAGGGAGAATTATCAGAGCCAGTGTAAATTCCTGGACTACCACTGATCTCCTAAAGGAATCAGAGAGAAATTTCCCAGGTGATTTTACCCTGAATTGGCCTCCATTCATAATCTGTTTCTCATCTCTCCCAGGCAGTGGGCTACTCTTGAAAGATTTTTAAAAATTATATGTTTTGCCCCTGCTGCCGTGTTTATTTGAATATTTTTTTCTTTTTGATCATCTATTTAATATATTTTTGTATGATCTGATATCCATACTGGCTAGATTGTCTTTTTCTCTCTGCAGAATTTCTTCAGCACTTTGTTTTTTTTGTGTGCTTCATTTGTGAGATCTAGATGAGCATTGTGTCCCTTGTTCACTGAGTCATGATAAAACCATATAGCACACTTTCCAATTCTGGATCTAGACCAATTTAGATCAGGCTGATTAAAATCATCCTCCATAAAATATTCGTATTCTCACATACCTTTAGAATATCAAACATTACAGCGCACTACAGGACCTTCAGACCTCAATGTTACGCCAATCTGTGGAACCAATCGGAAACCTATCTATCCTACACTATTCCATTTTCATCTGTATCTTTATCCAATGATCATTTAAATGCCCTTAAAGTTGTTGAGTCTACTACTGTTGCAGGCAAGACATTTCACACTCCATTTACTCTCTGAGTAAAGAAACTACCTCTGGCATCTGTCTAATATCTATCACCGCTCAATTTAAAGCTATGTCCCCTCGTGCTAGCCATCACCATTCAAGGAAAAAGGTTCTCACTGTCCACCCTATCTAACCCTCTGATTATCTTGTATGTCTCAAATAAGTCACCTCTCAACCTTCTTCTCTCTTACAAAAACAGCCTCAAATCTCCCAGCCTTTCCTCCTAAGACCTTCCCTCCACACAAGGCAACATTCTACTAAATCTCCTCTGAACCCTTTCCAAAGCTTCCACATCCTTCCTATAATGTGGGGACTAGAACTGCATGCAATACTCCAAGTGCAGCCACACCGGAGTTTTGTACAGCTGCAGTAGGACCTCGTGGCTCCGAAGCTCAATTCCTCTGCCGATAAAAGCTAACACACTGTATGTCTTCTTAACAACCGTATCAACCTGGGTGGCAATTTTCAGGGATCTATGTACATGGACACCAAGATCTCTCTGCTCATCTACACTCCCAAGAATCTTACCATTAGCCCAGAACTCTTTATTCCTGTTGCTCCTTCCAAAGTGAATCACCTCACACTTTTCTGCATTAAACTCCATTTGTAACCTCTCAGCCCAGTTCTGCTGCTTATCTATTTCCCTCTGTAACTACAACATCTTTCAGCACAATCCACAACTCCACCGATCTTAGTGTCATCTGCAAATTTACTAACCCATCCTTTTACACCCTCATCCAGCTCATTCATAAAAATGACAAACAGTAGTGGTCCCAAAACAGATCCTTGCGGTACGCCACTAGTATTGAACTCCAGGATGAACATTTCCCATCAACCATCACACTCTATCTTTTTTCAGATAGCCAATTTCTGATCCAAACTGCTAAATCACCCTCAATCCCATGCCTCATTTTGTGCAGTAGCCTACCGTGGGGAACCTTATCAAACGCCTGACTGAAATCCATATACACCACATCAATTGCTTTACCCTCATCCACTTGTTTGGTATCCTGTGAGGCACGACTTACCCTTCTCAAAATCATGTTGCCTATCCCTACTCAATTTATTCCTCTCTAGATGATTATAAATCCTATCTCTTATAACCTTTTCCAACACTTTACCCACAACCAAAGTAAGGCTCACTGGTCTATAATTACTTGGCCCTAATCTTACTCTAGTCATTCTTTTATTCCTGATACACCTATAGAAAGCTTTAGGGTTTACCTTGATCCTATCTGCCAACAACTTCTCATGTCCCCTCCTGGCTCTTCTTAGCTCTTTCTTTAGGTCTTTCCTGGCTAACTTGTAATTCTCAAGAGCCCTAACTGAGCCTTCACGTCTCATCTTAACATACGCCTTCTTCTTCCTCTTGACAAGAGATTCAACTTCCTTAGTAAACCATGGCTTCCATGCTCAACAACGTCCTCCCTGCCTGACAGGGACATACTTATCAAAGACACGCAGTAGCTGTACCTTGAATAAGCTCCACATTTCAATTGTGCCCATCCCCTGCAGTTTCCTAACCCATCCTATGTATCCTAAATCTTGCCTAACTGCATCATAATCGCCTTTCCTCAGCAATAACGCTTGCCCTGCATTATATACTTATCCCTTTCCATCTCTGAAATAATTCTACCAAATTGTGGTTACTATCATCAAAGTGTTCACCTACCTCCAAATCTAACACCTGGTCAGGTTCATTACCCAGTACCAAATGCAATGTGGCCTCGCCCCTTGTTGGCTTGTCTACACACTGTGTCAGGAAACCATTCTGCACATACTGGACAAAAACTGACCTATCTAAAGTACTCAAACTATGGTATTTCCAGTCAATATTTGGAAAGTTGAAGTCCCCCATAACAACTACCCTGTTACTCTTACTCCTATCCAGAATTATCTTTGCTCTCCTTTCCTCTACACCTTTGTAATTATTCGGAGGCCTATAGAAAACTCCCAACAGGGTGACCTCTTCTTTCCTGTTTCTAACCTCAGCCCATATTACCTCAATCGACAAGTCCTCAAATATCCTTTCTGCTCCCATAATACTGGCCTTCTCCAACAATGCAAACCCTCCCCCCACCTTTTACCATCTTCTCTGTTCTTACTTAAACATCTCAATGCAGGAACCTGCAGCAACCATCCCTGACCCTGTTCTATCCATGTCTCCGAAATGGCCACAACCTTGAAGTCCCAGATACCAACCCATGCTGCAAGTTCACCCACCTTATTTTGGATGCTCCTGGCATTGAACTATACACACTTCAAACCACCTTCCTGCTTGCCGGTGAACTCTTGTGATCTTGAAACCATATTTCTGACCTCACTACTCTCAACCTCCTGACACTGGAGCTACAATTTAGGTTCCCATCCCCTTGCTGAATTAGTTTAAACCCTCCTGAATAGCATTCGTAAATTTCATTCCTAAGATATTGGTACCCCTCTGGTTCAGGTGTAGACTATCCTGTTTTTCGAGGTCCCACCTACCCCAGAATGAGCCCCAATTATCCAGGTTTCCGAAACCCTCCCTCCTGCACCATCCCTGTAGCTACATGTTCAACACCTCGCTGTCCCCATTCTTTGCCTTGCTAGCACATGACACAGGCAATAAACCAGAGATACCAACTTTGTTTGTTCCAGCATTAAGCTTCCATCCTAGCTCCCTGAATTTCTGCCTTAAATCCCCATCCCTTTTCCTACCGATGTCGATGGTATCTATGTGGACCACAGCTTGGGGCTCCTCCCCCTCCCCTTCATGGATTCCCAAAACATGATCAGAGACATCACGATCTCTATGGAGTCCTCAATGTCTAATGCTGTGCTCCTCTCCCCTTCCTTTCTGAACAACAGTGACAGACTCTGTGCCAGCGACTTGTACCCTATGGCTTACCCCTGATAAGTTGTCCCCCGTAACAGTATTCAAATTGGTTTATTTGTTGAGGGGAATGGTCCCAGGGGTTCCCTTTCCGTCCCCGGAGTGTAACCCATCTGCCTTTTTCTTGTACCTGAGGTGTGACTACCTCCTTGTAACTCCTCTCAATAACCCCCTCCACCTCCTGAATAATCCGAAGTTCATCCAGCTCCAGCTCCCTAATGTGGTTTTCGAGGAGCTGGAGTTGGGTACAGTTCCAACAGATGAAGTTGGCAAGGATACTAGTAGTGACCCTTACCTCCTCAATTCTGCAGGAAGAACATTCAACTGCCGTAACTGCCATCCCCACTGTTCTAAGTTCCCAAAGAGACTGTAGAAAAATAAAGAATTTTTAAAAACTAGTTACCTTACCAATCCAGCACACAGAACCTGTTGTTTTGGTTAGCGGAGGAGGATGGGTGGGCAACACTACTTAAGTAATGTTTCGGATAACGCAACCACCCAAATATATTACTTGCTTAGCAGCCCCGTGTTTGCTCCTTCTCAGTGTGCACTCTGCCTATTCACTAGGTAAGTTTATATAATTTTAAATTTACCTTTCTGGCAGGCCCCGGTCCTCACTGTAGCTCCTCCCACTGCTGCTGCTCCTGGCAAAATTGCTTAAAACTTCAAGCAGAACTCCCTCTTTCTGTTTAACTGATGATCTGCAGCACATTTTTTCACTCGGCTATAGCTATCCATACTAGTTCTTCATGTTGCAAACACATTTGAGATCAATTTCATTCATTCCTGTATTCTTCTGACATACATTATAAGCCACCTAAAATTCTCTTTCCTTAAGTGATGTTTAATTAATTTCCACCCTCTGTTTTAGCTCTATTTCTGATATTCTCAGCAGTTTAAATTTGCCAGCTACCACAGCAGCTCTACTTCAATCATCTCATCTCACCAAAACAAGTAATAGCATAGAGGACCAGATTGTGGCAGAACCAACTAGGGAATAGGCAATTCTAAATTTCATGATGTGTAATGAGGCAGACTTGATTAGGGAGCTTAAGATGAAGGACCCTGTAGGTAGCAGTATCTATAGCATGTTAGAATTCACCCAGCGGTTTGAGAAGGAGGAACTGAAATCAGATGTGACAGTATTACAACTGAGTAAAGACAACTACAAAACATGAGGAGGAGCTGGCCTGAGTTGATTGGAAGGGCGGCCTAGCAGCGAAGATGGTGAAGCAGCAAGGGCAGGGGTTTCTGGGGGTAATTGGAGAAGTACAACAGAATTTCATCCCAAGGAGGAAGAAACATACTCAGGGGAGGACAAGGCAACCATGGCTGACAAGGGAAGTCAGGGTCAGCATTAAGCGACAAGAAAAAATACACAATGTAGTGGAAAGCCAGAGGATTGGGAAGCCTTTAAAAACCAGCAGAGGATAACTAAAAAAGCAATGGGGATGGTGGGAGAAGATGAAACATGAGAGTAGCTCGCAAGTATTGTAAAAGAAGATTTCAAGAGTGTTTTAAATATCTAAAAGGTAAGAGGCTGGCCAGAGTGGATATTGACCAACTGAAAAATGAGGTTGGAGAAGTACTAGTGGGGAACAAAGAAATGGTGGTGGCATTAGGTTGATACTTTGCATCAGTTTTCACAGTGGAAGGCACCAGCCACATACCAGAATTCCAAGAGAGTCAGGGGGTAGAGGTGAGTGTAGTCGCTATCGCTAAGGTGCTGCTAAAGCTGACAGGTGGACAAATCACCTCGGATTAGATGGACTGCTCCCCAGAGTTCTAAAGGAAATAGCTGAGGAGATTGTAGAGACAGCAGAGGTGACCTTTCAGAGATCACGAGAGCTAGGCAGGGTGCCAGAGGACAGGACAATGACTGATGTAACACCCCTGTTTAAGAATGGAGTGAGGCAGAAAACAGGAAACAATAGGCCAGTTAGCCTGACCCCAGTCGTTGGTAAAGATTTTAGAGTCCATTATTAAGGGTGAGATTGTGAAGTATTTGGAAGTGCATGATAAAACAGTGGTGGAGTCAGCATGATTCGTCAATGGGAAGTCATGCCTGATAAGTCTGTTAGAATTCTTTGAGTAGAACATAGAACATAGAAGAATACAGCGCAGTACAGGCCCTTCGGCCCTCGATGTTGTGCCGATCCAAGCCCACCTAACCTACACTAGCCCACTATCCTCCATATGCCTATCCAATGCCCGCTTAAATGCCCATAATGAGGGAGAGTCCACCACTGCTACTGGCAGGGCATTCCATGAACTCACGACTCGCTGAGTAAAGAACCTACCCCTAACATCTGTCCTAAACCTACCACCCCTTAATTTAAAGCTATGCCCCCTTGTAATAGCTGACTCCATACCTGGAAAAAGATTCTCACTGTCGACCCTATCTAAACCCCTAATCATCTTGTACACCTCGATCAAGTCACCCCTAAACCTTCTTTTCTCCAATGAAAACAACCCCAAGTGCCTCAGCCTTTCCTAATACGATCTTTCTACCATACCAGGCAACATCCTGGTAAACCTCCTCTGCACCCATTCCAGTGCCTCCACATCCTTCCTATAATATGGCGACCAAAAATGCACACAATACTCCAGATGCGGC